>NW_007249828.1:393070-418858 GCF_000164805.1 Carlito syrichta | reverse complement strand
AGCATTTCTTCATGTGTCTGTTGGCTGCTCAGATGTCTTCCTTTGTGAAGTGTCTGTTCATATCTTTTGCCCACTTTATAACGGGGTTGTTTGTTTTTTTCTTTTCTGCACGTTTCAGTTCCTTGTAGACCCAAGATGTTAAGCCTTTGTCAGACCTGGAGTTGGCAAATACATTTTCCCAGTCTGTAGGCTGTCTTCCTGCTCTCTTGATGGTTTCTTTGGCTTTGCAGAAGTTTGTCAGTTTAATGAGGTCTCACTTGTCTATCTTATCCCTTATGGCCTGTGGGTTTCGAGTTTTGTTCAGGAATTGGATGCCAGTTCCAATTTCCATGAGGGTAGGTCCTTCATTTTCTAAGGTTCTTATAGTTTGAGGTTTTACATTTAGGTCTCTGATCCATTTGGAGTTAATTTTTGTGCATGGAGATAGATAGAGGTCCTGTTTCAGTCTTCTGCATGTGGTCAGCCAGTTTTCACAAAACCATTTACTGAATAGGTTCTCCTCTCCCCCAATGGTAGGTGGTGGAGGCTTTGTCAAAGATGAGTTGGTTGAGAAATTGAGGTCTTGCCTCTGGAATCTCAATTCTATTCCATTGGTCTATATGCCTGTTCCTATACCAATACCAAGCTGTCTTGATGATTGTGGCTTTATAGCAAAGTTTGAAGTCTGGTAATGTGATACCACCTGCTTTGCTTTTTTTTGCTGAGGATTGTTCTGGCTACTCTTGGTCGTTTATGTTTCCATATGAATTCCAGTGTTGTTTTTTCTAGGTCTGAGAAGAATGTTGCTGGTAATTTGATAGGTATTGCATTGATAGGTAGATTGCCTTAGGTAAGATGGACATCTTCACAATGTTGATTCTTCCAATCCATGAGCATGGGATATTTTTCCACTTGTTTGTGTCATCTTTGATTTCTTTGAGCAGAGTTTTGTAGTTTTCATTGTAAAGGTCTTTCACGTCTCTGGTTAGGAAGATGCCAAGGTATTTCATTTTTTTGTGGCTGTTGTGAATGGAATTGTGCTTCTTATTTGGGTTTCTATTTGTTTATTATTGGTGTAAAGAAATGTGATTGCCTTTTGCACATTTATTTTATATCCTGAGACTTTGCCGAAGGCCTTTATCAGTGTAAGGAGGTTTTTGACAGATTCTCTTGGGTTTTCAAGGTACACGACCATGTCATCTGCAAAGAGAGATAATTTGACTTCCTCTTTTCCTATTTGGATACCCCTAAATGCCTTCTCTTCTCTGATTGCTCTTCTCTGATTGCTCTAGCCAGGACTTCCAATACTATATTGAACAGGAGGGGTGAGAGTAGGCATCCCCCAATTTTTGTCCATTTAGGAGTATACTGGCTGTGGGTTTCTCATAGATGGCTTTTACTACTTTGAGGTATGTTCCCTGTATGCCTAGATGTTCAAGGGTTTTTATCAAGAAATGGTGCTGGATTTTATCAAAAGCTTTTTCTGCATCTAATGATATAATCATGTGGTTTTTGTTTTGACATCTGTTGATGTATTTATTTACATTTATTGTTTTACGAATGTTGAACCAAACTTGCATCCCAGGGATGAAGCCTACTTGGTCATAATGGATGATTTTTGAGATGTGTTGTTGAATCCGGTTTGCTAGGATCTTGTTGAGAATTTTAGCATCTATGTTCATCAAAGATATTGGCCTGTAGTTCTCTTTTTTTGTTGGATCTTTACCTGGCTTGGGTATCAATGTGATGTTAGCTTCATAAAATGATTTGGGGAGGGTTCCAACTTTCTCAATTGCCTGAAATTGCTTCAGTAGGATTGGAATCAGTTCCTTCTTAAATGTCTTGTAGAATTCTGCTGGAAAGCCATCTGGTCCAGGGTCCTTTTTTGTAGGTAGTTTTCTTATTACATAGTTAATTTCTTTGATTGTTATTGGTCTATTTAGGGTCTCAATTTCTTCTTGTTTCAACCTAGGCAGGTTGTGTGATGACAGAAAGTCCTCCATTTCCTTGAGGTTTTCAAGTTTGTTTCCATAAAGTATACATAGTAGTCTCTGATGATCTTTTGTATTTCTTCAGGGCCAGATGTGACTTCATCTTTTGTGTTTCTGATTGTGCTTATTTGGGTTTTTTCTTTCTTTTTCTTGGTCAGTCTAGCTAGGGGACCATCGATCTTGTTTATCCTTTCGAAGAACCAGCTTTTTGTTTCATTGATTTTTTGTAGTGTCTTTTTGTCTTCTATGTCCTGGATTTGGGCTTTTATCTTGGTGTTCTGGATTCTTCTGTTGAAATTAGGGTTTTTGTGGTCTTGCTTTTCCAGCTTCCTTAGGGTGCTTGTTAGGCTATTAATTTGTGCTCCTTCCATTTTCTTCATGTGTGTTTGTAGGGATATAAATTCCCTCTTACTACAGCTTTCAAGGCATCCCAGAGATTTTGGTAAGATGTTTCTTCATTTTCATTTTTTTCCAGGTATCTTTTGATCTCTGTTTTGATTTCATCATTGATCTAGGAGTTGTTTAGCATCATGCTGTTTAGTAACCATGTCTTTGTGGGTTTCGGGGGGACCTTGTTGGTGTTAATGTTTATTTTTATTCCACTGTGGTCCGAGAAGGTGCATGGTAAAATTTTGGTCCTTTTAAATTTGCTTATGCTTGATTTATGGCTGATAATGTGGTCGATCATAGAATATGTCCTGTGCAGTGATGAGTAGAATGTATATTCTCTGGTCTTTGGATAGAGTGTTCTATAGGTATCAATTAAGTCCATTTGGCCCAGAGTCACATTGAGGTTCCGGATCTCATTGCTAATTTTTTTTCCCGATGATCTGTCGAGGGTTATGTGTGGGGAATTAAAGTCCCCAGTTATGATGGTGTTAGAGTCAATATCTTTCTTTAGTTTTCCTAGAAGTTGCTTTATAAAAGTTGGTGCACCTATGTTAGGTGCATATATGTTCAGGATAGGTATTTCTTGTAGATGGAGTGAACCTTTTATCATTATGTAGTGGCCTTCTGTATCGTTTTAAATTTTTGTTAGTTTAAATGGTATTTTGTCTGAAATGAGTATCGCAATTCCTCCTTTCTTTTGTGTTTCATTTGCCTGGAAATTTGTTTCCCATCCTCTTACTTTGAGTCTGTGCATGTCCTTTCTAGTCCTTTCTAGGGTCTCTTGAAGGCAGTATATTTTTGCCTGGTGATATTTTATCCATTTTGCCATTCTATGTCTTTTCAGTGGTGCATTTACTCTATTCACATTCAGGCTAATTATTGAAATGTGAGAGTTTGTCCCTATCATAGAGTTCTTATAGAGTTGTTCTTCCACTTGGTTTATTGTCTTTCTTTTGTTTTTGGGGTTGGTTCATGTGTATTTTATTCTTTCTCCTGTACTCTTGTGAAGAACGTTGCTCTTTTTTCCCCCTTTTCTTCTATGTTTAGTTCTTTCTTAAGTGTTTCATGTAGTGGTGGTTTGGTGGTAGCGTAAGTTCTTAGGGATTGGATATCTGGGAAAGATTCTAATTCTCCCTCCCTGATGAAGCTTAATCTGGCAGGGTATGTTATTCTTGGTTGAAATTGTTTATCTTTTAGGACTTTGAAGATAGGGCTTCAAGCTCTCCTAGCCTGCAGGGTTTCTGTAGTGAAATCTGCTGCTATTCTAATTGGTCTTCCATGGTAGGTGATCTGGCCTTTTTCTCTTGCTGCCTTTAGGATTTTTTCTTTTATGCCTACTTTGTTTAGGCAAATTGTTATGTGTCTAGGAGTTGGTTTTCTCATTTGTTGTCTTGCAGGGGTTCTCTGGATCTCTTGTGTTTGAGTTTTTGCATCATTGATTAGGTAAGGGAAGTTTTCTTGAATGATCTCATGGAAGGTTTGTTCCAGTGTGGTCTCTGTCTCTCTTTCTGCCTCAGGCAGGCCAATTACTCTCAGGTTAGGCCTCTTGAGGTAATCGCTCATCTCTTGAAGGTTTTTTTGTCTTTTTGAGCTTGTTTTCTATGTTTTTGAGAGTTTGGGTTAGTTCTATATTTTGGTCCTCAAGCTCTGAGATTCTTTCTTCTTCTTGAATAATTCTGCTTTCCATGTTATCAGTTTATTGTTTATTTCATTCACAGTATTCTTTATTAATGTTATCTCAGATATCAGCTCCTTTCTAGTTTCTTTTTGAGTCTTCTCAATTCTTTTTAATTTCTCCATTAATGTCTTGATGTCTAGGTTTGTATTTTGAGACCAGTCATTCTGGGGGTCTTCATTGTTTGCATTCCAAAGTCAGTTTTCTCAGTGTCTGCTCTCCCAGGAGTCTGGGAGAGACCCATATTCTTCTTTTGGTTTTTCTTCATTTGTGTAGATTTTTCTCTCTCCTCCCTTAGTGGATAAAGGCCCTTGAGTTCTAATCTCTAGCCTCTCCTCTCTGTTTTTGTTATAGGCAGGCAGTTAGCTTGTTGCCTGGGAGATCTGTGACACTGGTCTCTATTCATCGTGGGGGGGGCTTTGTCTCCTGTTTAATGATGTCACCGTGGGAACCAAGGTGGAGGGTTTGATAGGTGGGCCAGTGATGCGATGTAAATATGCCTTGAAAATGGTGGAAGTGGTGGTTTTACTTTCACTTTTAAGGACGCTCCTGTGGGTCTCTAGGTGGGACCAGCTGCACAGCTGGGCGCTGGATCCAGGGCACCACCAGCAGGCTGGGATGGAGGAGAGGGTCGAGTGTTTCCTCCTCTGGAGCTGGAAGCCTGCGATCAGCACCTTACACCAGCTTGGGGTTCTGCCCCCTTACACAGGCTTGTGGTTGCACGCTGAGTGCCTCAGCCAGGGTGGTCCCGGGGCTTCAGATCTCCAAAGCTCCAGGGGGCAAGTGGTGGCTCTGGGGCCCTCATAGGGCACTTTAGCCACAAATGGGACTGGTATCTCTGAGGGGTGGGTGCTCAGTGCCTCCTTGGGTGACCGGCAGCTTTGCGCTGGGTGCTGGTCATGATGATATAGCCAGGGATGGAGCTGAGATCTGGGATTTGGGATTCCCCAGCCGGCCGGAATCACCTATAGTGGAGCAGCCACGGTTCGGCCATAATGTCTGGCCCTGTGTGGGACCAAAAGTCCCCAGGTGTCATACCAGTGTGGCTGGCGGTGGGCAGGGGGGTGCAGGAAAAAAAGTAATAGTCTTTTTGGGAACTCATATTCAGAGAGACTCACAGATCCACCTATGCCATTGCCATCTTCAGGTCCTCTCTGGATATTTTTTATTAATTCTACTCAATATCTCTTTTTTAACTTTCTGTATTCTGCCTTTATTGAGTCTTTTGGTTTTCATAAAATTACTTATCTTTATTTTACAAAAGCTTTATATCAAATTCCTAGTTTGTTTAATTTTATTTTTCATGCTTTATCATAAATCATTTACAGATATGGATTATCCACTAAAAATACTTGGGCTACCTATCTTACATTTTGGTAGGCAGTATTTTAATTGCCTTTATGATGATTTTACCATCCTTAATTCCATAAGGAACTGAAATTACATAGATATAATTATTATAATATAGAGAACTAATAAATCTGAATAAGCAGGAAATATGTTGTAGGGTACCCCTAATCCCACATATTTTTGAAATTTTCCACTCAAATTTTCCACTGTATAATGTATTTGTATAATAAAGCTGAAAAAGACAATGAAGGTAGGTTAGTAACTATCCTTGGTGTTTCCTTTTGATTTCTTTTTGAGTTTCATAAAAAATGTGTAGTGAGAAAGGATGGTGCTTCAGTAGTGATCTCTATGCATAGCTTGTTTGTTTCTCTATGCTGGAGTCTCTTGCAGTTATGTTTCATCTGTGTCCTTTACCTTGTGACCTTATGACTTTGTTTTTTATTTTCTCAGAATGAAGGATAATACTCCCTTCTCAAGTGGAGTTTTAAATCAAAAGATCTAATTATAGTGAAGGAAGTGGAAACCTCCAATTTGCAATGCAGTGTGTCCATTATTATTATTATTTCTGTTATTATCTGAATTATATGGGAAAAGGAGCCAAAGTCCAGAGAGAATAGGAAACCTTTCTGTTTTCATTATGACTTTGGGAAGATGACTGTTCCTTACCTTTAAAATGAGGGACATAATCGTGCAACCCATAGGATTGTGAGAGTCATTTAATTATTGAAGCCACATGCAACACATAGGAATTGCCTGTTCATATAGCATGTAAATTAATCTTAGCTGTTATCACTGGGAGGGGCATCTTAGCATCAGATTCTGTTTCCAAGTCTGGTTCTCTTCTACTAATCTCACACTTTACTTTGTAAGTGAATGAGAATAAATAACATTTTAAATTTAGTTTTTAAATTGTGAGGAGTGCTATACTGGTACACATTGAGCCGTTGAGTGTGAGGTGGCATTTTCACTGTTATCAATTTGTTTGGACCCTACTCTACACATATAAATGTTTTTTGTTTATTTTTTTAAGACAGTTTCTGGCTCTGTCACTCAGGCTGGAGCGCAGTGGTGCCATCACAGCTTACTGTAATCTCCAACTCCTGGATTCAAGTGATCCCTCCATCTCAGCCTCCCTAGTAGCTGAGACTGCAGGCATGTGCCACCACATTCAGCTATTTATTTTTATTTTTTTATTTTTTAGAGATGGGGGTCTCACTGTGTTGCCCAGGTTGGTCTCAAACTCCTGGCCTATTTTTTGTTTGTTTCTTGTGGAACTCACTTTTGAGTTTTTTAAAATTTTGTCATAAGAGCAAAGCACTCTAAAGAGAGCTTTTGTCCTTTGCAAAACTTTTAGACAGTTTGGTTTAGTTGACTCTGAGTATACTTCTGCTGCTCTGGGGATGGCTTCACACGTCCTCGCAGAATTTATCAGCAAATTTGCTAGCAGTTATTTTCCAGTGGTTTTAAGACAGTAGCTAACAGATGGAAATCAAATTAATCTTGTATTAGAAGAAGAAAAGCAATTTTTGCTTTTAACAGGTAAGTTGTGAACAGCATAATTGTTAATGAGTCATAGTTTTGCATCTACTCATAATTCTCTAAACATATAATGAGTTTTTGTTATCCAAATGTAAATTTTCCTTCAATTAGAGAGAATTTAAGGTCCCAAATCTTCCCTCCCACACACATTTCACTGGTCATCTAGACATGAAGCAGAAACCAAATAAAGTTGACTTTGCGCCTTGTTGAACAAACAGAAAAGTAGTAAGAGACACGTTAACAGACGTGCCATAGAGAAGGACACTTTCTGTTCAGGCATACCTGTTTGAACAACTTGGCAAAATAATTTTGACTTCAATTGCCCTGTGAGTTGCAGATGTTTTGTATACTTTTGTTTGACAATACCAGAAGATATTCTTTACCTGGAAACAAGATTGACAAATCCGACATCAGTTACTTTCATATGATTGAAATGTAGTAGAATAAACTCAACACAATCTATTTCAGTTAACTTCTGTTTTTAACAAAGTATTATTAGCACACGGAGGTGACTCTAGTTTTAACTCCGATCCCACCTCTCGAGATTTCTGGACTTCTGAGCCTGCTGTACGTGAGGAAATTCTACTATATTGATCATATTTGGATCTCTAGTTTTGAAACTGACTCTTCAGTGACCATTAAGGCCACACTGATGAAAGGCTCAATCAAAGGCTACTTTTAAAAATATCCCATTCAACAGACACTTACAAGATTCTGCCTCCCAAATGCCTTGACCTAAGTGCAAATCACTTTCTTGTTCTCTGCCTGCCCTCTCAATTTAGTGAGTCAGACTTGCAGTGCCACTTGGCCAGCTTGAGGTGGCTGCAGCCCTTCTTCCTGTTACAGTCAGTGTGTCCCCCTCTTTCTGACTTACCAGTGTGCTGTACTCCCAAAATCCAGAGATATCAAAAACACTTTGCCTTTGAATGTTCACACACCTAATAAGATATATGCACCAGAAGAAGTGCTTAGTAAATATACATATTACATGAATGTGTAAAAGACTATGCCCCAAACACCTATTTAGAATCCTTCAGAATCTCTCCCTTACTCTAAGTGTATAAACAAGTTCCTAACACAGTCTAAAAGGCCCTACATTGCAGGAGCCCTGGGGTTTCCCAGCATCTCCTTTTAGTGTTTATTCATGCATTCAGTTAGTCCATCAGTCAGACAAGAAATATTTTTCAAGGATCTACTATGTGTCAGAAAGTGTTCCAGGGCTAGGTGTGGTGACACACACCTGTAGTACCAGATACTCAAAGGCTGATATGGGAAGATCATTTTAGGCCAAGAGTTTGAGATCAGTCTGAGAAACGTAGTGAGACCTGTTTCTCTAAAACAAACAAATCATAGAAAATGTTCCAAGAACTGTATATAAAAATGTGTACAGCAGAGAAATCCATTTCCTTATAGATTTTAAATATAGTGAATAAGAGTAGATAGGCAAAACACATAACTGAATAATAAGCACACTATGTTAATAAAGTGATATATTCTGAAGAAGAATAAAGCATGAAAGGAGGAAGGTATAGTTGTATTACTCTGCACGGCACAAGCCTTTGAATCTTTTTGCACCATCTTCCTTTCTTAGAAGACCTCTGCAAATATCATTCTCTTTGCTTGGAATGACATTTTCTGCAAGACTTTGCATAGTTTTCTTTCTCTTTTTTTTAGAAAGCAAACAACCTCTTTGGATCCTCTCCCATGGTGGGAGTTTTTCTGTCCTCTTAATAAATCCTGCTTTATAAAATAAAATAAAATAAAATAAAATAAAATAAGCAAAGCAAGATTTATTGAGAGAATAGAAAAGCTCCCACAGTGGGAGGGGACCCGAGGGGGTTGCCTTGCATAGTTTTCTTCTACTTATATTTCATTACTCTAATTTCATTATTTCAGCTCAATTGTAGCTTTCTTAGGTAAATCTTTCTTCTCAGGTAAATCTTTCGTGACCCTCCATCTTGCCATCCACCCTCTCATCTTTCCTTATGCCCTGAAGACAATTCCCAGTCTTCTATGTTTTCCTTGGCTGCAAAAGGCTTTTCTAAGCTTGGAATTATCCATTCATTGTGTAATTAATTATTTAATATCGGTTCCTACACTGGAATGTAAGCTTTACAAGAACAGAGACAGCATCTGTTTGTGTTACATCTTGATCACCAAAACTTAGAATAGTGACTGGTGTGTGGTAGGTAGTGACCAGTGTCATAGAGAAGAGTGGTAGAAGGGGATCCCAGCGACACTATGCAGTGATCATGATGTGTCCACATCCCAAAAGTCATACAAACATTCGTAATGATACAGCAAAAACAGGGATAATAAACTGCAGAATCAGACCTAGTTTTATTTACTTCACAATTTTTCCTTATGTTAAAACTGTTCTTAAGAATTGCTGATGATATCACACTGCTTTTTAGTGAGACTTTTTGAAACATAGTCATGTGCTACATAATGACACTTGAGTCAACAAGGGACCTCATGTATTTTGGTGGGCCCATAAAATTATAATATCATATTTTTTTACTGTACCTTTTCCATGCTGAGATATATTTAGATGCATAAATACTTGCCATTGTGTTACAATTGTCTACAGTGTTCAGTACAGTAACATGTTGCATAGGTTTGTAGCCTAAGGGCAATAGCCTACACCATATAGCCAGGTGTATAGTAGACTATGTGATCTAGGTTTGTGTAAGTGCACTATGATGTTCACCTACCGTGAAATTGCCTGAGGACGCATTTCTCAGAATGGATCTCCAGCGTTAAGTGCCGCATGTCTCAAGTGAGTTATAACCACCAGGGGATCAGCAAATATCCTCTATTTACACTGTAGAGCCAGGAAACAGGATGAAATAAACATGATATAGATCTTGTCCTGAATAACTAAATTTTCCTGCAAAAGATAATTTCCCTACACATGGTAATCAAATTCTTGACTTTTTTCAGTTGTATCCAAATGCCTACAAAGAGGAGTAAATTTCCCATCTGAAATTCTTGCCTAGTTGATGAAGTTTTCTTTTCTTTACGAAAAAGCTTTTTCCACCCTGGCCAGTGTCCTCTGTGCACTGCTGAAGTTGAAGGACGTATTGTGCCTTCTGCTGCATTCATTTCTGAGTTCCCAAATCTTGTTTCTAGAATAAACTCTTCATTTGATGCAAAGACTTTGGGAGCTTGAGTGGTGCTGGCAGATTTATGATCTGTGCAGTGGAAGAAATGACCATCTTTCCCAGGTAGGACAGCAGCTGCCCAGGATGGCGTATCACCCTGACACCATCTGCTTGGCTGACCCACTAATCTGCCAGCCAGTTTTCATGAACACCAGAATTGTTTCCCATTGGAGATTTCTTGAAACATCTCTTACATCAATTAAAGATTAAAGAACAGATGGTGATTTCTTGAGACAGTGAAGGATTTAACTGATTCATTACTCATGTAGGAACAGTGATACCAATTCAGCATTATATACTTTGGCTTACTTTTCTTTTAGGTTGCCAATTCTCAGTATGTTAGGAGATTAGAGGTTTTTTTTTTTTTTCATTAATCAGTATTTTTTATTATGGTTTTGTGGGGTACAGTTAAGGGTTAGGTGTACAATGACGTTTCATTCAGGCACCCTGTAGATAAGAAGTGTTTTCCCATCCCCTGACAGATATTAGTAATGGAAATATGCTTCTATGCTTCAGATCATGAAGACTTGTAAGAACAGTCCAAGAAGTGGGCAAGCACAGGGATCTGTCTCAATCATTTCAAGGTCAGGGCTTAGATCAACAGAAATGATGACCATCACAATTCAGATACCAGGCAGCTTCAAGGACACTCAGCAAAACTGTGAATGAAGTATAATTTGAAAATGTATGACAAAGCACAGCACTTGGCCTGGTACACAAAAATAGTTCAGCAAACAATAGTTGGCATTATACTACTAACAACAGAAATTTAAGAAATTTAACAGCAATTTTCTTGACCTAGTCATTTTGCATACTAATAGAAGGATTTGCTGTATTCCTGTAATAATTTAATTATACTCAAACTCTATTTTTTTCTGACCCTGCCTTAGTGTTTCTACCAGTTTTCTTCCCTTCTTTCTTCATCTACTCTTTACTTTATTCACAACCAAAACTCTCTGAGAGAGGATTTTATGAGACATGTTATTCACTATCCACTGTCAGACACCCATTGGGTGTTCTTGTGCCAATCTACTCCTTAAGCCGTCCCTTAAAACTAACCCATCGCTACTCCTCTTGACCCACGTGTAGGCTCCTGATGCAATCCGTCCCAGTCAGGCTCACAGGTTTGACAGAAAGCATGGGGAATTATATATAAGGATTACCCTGAGGCACTCTGCTTAGAAGGATATGGGGAGAGGGTGTAAAGGATACTCTGAGTGTTATGGAAAATTCAATATATACAAAAAATAGTAATTCATTTTTCATTTCCTCCAGAAGCTAGTAATAAGTTACTTTTTATATTGAGTTCAAATCTTTAAAAACCTTTCAATGACCACAAAAATTTTTGCTCAGAAAGTAGCTGAATAATGACTTTTTCAGAGATTAGGGAGCTGTTTGGAAAATGTGCAATGGTTTAAAAAGAATCTTCCCATCACACACATCTCCAGGTCCCTGAGGCCTGCCTGAACCATACCTGCTTCATTTGGAAGTGATCTCATGACTAAGTAAATTCTCCCTGACTTCTGGAGAATTTACTTAGTATGGGAAAGATTAGAAGGTAGATCAGCCATAGTTCAAACCAGTGTTCTATCAGCAACTGATATGTAACTTGACCTCTCTGAAATACAGTGTATTCATCTGTAAAAAAAAAGAGGAAGGTATATAGTTTTTATGAAATAATATATACAAAACACTACACAAAACCTGGAGCAATAAATATTGTTCTTTTTCCCCATGAGGCCGATTCTGAACTCATTGAATAGCTCGTTTAGCCTCCTTCTGCTGGTTAGGCAATGGTGGGCCATTGCAATTTTTGTGTTTACCTGGTTCAAGCTCTGCAGATGCTCTGTAGAGCTATACAGTCACACTTCCCATTGAAATGCTGGCAATGCATCTTCTGCTGGCAGGAAGTCAGCACACTAAGCTATAAATGAGCAAACTCTGAGGCCTCCATGTATTTCTTGCAGGGAATGCTGGTCGAGTCCAGAGCCAGACTTGGTGGGATCAGGCCCTGGATCAGTCATCATGTCCCTTGTGTGTGTGTGTGTGTGTGTGTGTGTGTGTGTGTGTGTGCATATACACACATATATATGTATATATATATACACACACACATATACATATATATAGTAAGTTTTTATAAGGTGATATGTATGAATATACATGAAGATGATATAAATATATATAGATAGAGATGACTACATAACCATCTCCATAATCCCATGATCTAATTCCCACAATAAATCTTTCTATACATACACACACGTATATCTAGATATATATGAAGAGATAGCTAGAAAAATGTAAAAATACAGATATATGGTTATATATAAAGTTGATATATCTATACCTTGCCATATATAAAAATTTATTATGGAAATTGGCTTATGTAATTATGAAGTTGATATATCTATCTCTCTATTTCTCTTTATATAAAGATTTATCATAGGAATTGGTTACATTATTTTGGAGGCCAAGAAGTCCCATAATCTGCCATCTGCAAGCTAAAGGACCAGAAAAGCCAGTAATACAATCTAGTCTGTGTCTGAGAATGAAGGGGGTAATGTAGTGATAGTGTAAGTACAGGATTGAGTTTGAAGGCCTAAGAACCAGGAGTGAGAATGTCCAAAGGCAAGAGAATATAGACGGCTCAGCTCAAAAAAAGAGAGAGTAAATTTGTTCTTCCTTCACTGTTTTGTTCTATTCAGGATTTCAAAGTATTGGATAATGCCCTTTCACATAGGGAAGACTAGATCTTCTTTATTAAAGTCTACTGATTCTTATGCCAATCTCTTCAGGAAATACTCTTACAGACACAGAAGAGATGTTAACAGATATTTGGGTATCCCTTAGTCCAGTCAAGTTGACACATAAAGTTAATCATATTCCATTGTTGATGCAGTAAAATGCAGGATAAAAATTATGACATAAGCAGAGATGATGAGCATGGTAAAGAATCAGTTTCTATACCTGTTTGGATCCCACCTTATTTCTGGTCTTCAAGTCATAGATGTTACTGACTTGAAGCCTTATGTCCTGCCTTTGAGTCTTTCCTCTTGAAGGGCAGAGGAATATTCTCCTTTGCTGAGAGGATCCCAAAGATAAACTGCACATACAAATTTTTTATGATTATTGCTAACACCATCACCCTCTAAATAGAGTATTTCTAGGGGTCAAAAGTTCATATGGCATTCCCAAATATCAATGCTTGATATTGCAGTCTTGTTATTTAAACAAAGGTAGATTGTTTGAATCTTAGCTCATAAAAATGCTATCCCCTATTAGAATGTGATTTATACACAATCCAGGCTAGATTTTAATCTGTCTATAAATAGTATACAAATCAATAGAAGTTTATTTGATGATGCAATTATAAAATTCCTTGTTGAATATACATTTCTTTATAAAAGAGACTATATCTTTTTAAAAATTTAATGTTATTTTAAAGTTGTGGGGTACAAGACAGGATTGCTTACACAAGTGGTTTAGATATAGGTGAAGATCTGAGCCTCCCACTGGACCTCACTTCTCCTGGATTAGGATCAGGCACCTCTATTGATGTTATGTGTCCCCTCCATCCCCTGGCAGTGTCCTGTTACTGCCAATCTCTTTTTTGTAGTATTATGATAGGTGTTCAGGGTCCACTTATGAGTGAGAACATGTGGTACTCAGTTCTTTGTTTCTGTGATAGATCACTGAGTATGATAGACTCCAAATCCATTCAAGTTGCTGCGATAAAAAAATGTGGTACATATACACAATGGACTATTATGCAACCATAAAGGACAAAATTATGGACTTCAGAGCAACTTGGAGACTATTTCTTATATACCTTTGAATTTTTTTCATCAATGCCCTTACAAAGACTAAAACAATTAGGTCATTGATATATACAGAGCACGCCCCCAAAAATGTATACACATTTAAGATGATGAAAAACTGTATTTAAATTTTAACACTCAATATATACCAATAACAAAAGATGAATACAAGTCACATTTGACTTCTGCAATTACCATCAGTTTCCAGTCACTTCTGATTACCGTGAATTTCTGCAGGACTTGCTGTGAGAGGCCTCCTGGATATTCCCTTGTGCACATCACCCACAGTATCATATGTCTCAGACTTTTCATGAATGTGTGCAATTGTTAAGCTTGTTGAAGGTTCTGTTGCATACTCAATGACAATGGAGATTGTCATTGTACTTCCACAATGTTCTTGAATTTCACTTCAAAATGGTCTTACGCTCCTCAAATGACAACTGTGTTTCTGCCATTTTCTTTGACTGTCCTGCCTGTCTCATGGTGATGATTAATGCCATTCAGATTAACGTCATCTTTAGAGTGAACCTCATACAACACATTGCTACCGTAAATTCAACTCAACTTCAAAAAGTAAAGCATAGATAAAAATCTCTTAAATGATTTATATTAAAAAAATACATGACACGAACATGTTAAAGACTTGACTACATACAAAGTGAAATGTATTCGCTTGATGAGTATATGTTTGTCATTTTGTTAATGTGTAGCTGTTCTTGGGATTAATAACCACCTTAGGTAGGATATTATTCTCACACAATACCATCTGCTTAGATTACAAAGAATTATTATCTCTTATCCCCAGGTCATCTGTCCTCTTACGTTCATGAATATTTTAAAGTACATTTTCTGCCCCACATTTTAATCCTTTTTACTTACACTTTTTCTCTGCCCGAAATGTTAAGCTTTTCTACTTACAACCTCTCTCTGTGCTTAAAATTGCAATATATTTCTATAAATCTGAGAACAGTAAGAATAACCTAAGCAAAGTAGATAAGAGAAAATAATACATTTTAAATGCAGAATATCATAAAATACAGTAAAAGATAAATATAATTAATAATCATTTGCAAAATTGAATAAAGTAGATCTATGGCAATTATTTAAAAGCAAACAACAGAAGATAGAAATACAAATGCCCTTAAGGAGGAATAGGAAGCAGAAATAAAATAGGCAAAGATAAAATTCAAAATGGAACAAAGAGCAAAGAAGAAGACATAAGACAAATTTTCTTTATTTCAAGATACAAAAGCCTAAATAATCAAATATTATTTATCATTTTATTTAAAGAATAGTAACAAATATAGCTTATTTAGAAAGTACTCTTTTGGCTTGGCATGGCTATTCTATTAATATAATTCATCACAGTTATGGGTTAAAGAAGTTGAAACTATTTATACAGTTTTGGTCTCAGAAAGAAATAAAAACTACTTTAAATAATCCATGACATTTGAGCATATTAAAGATTTAACTACATACAAATTAAAAATATGGGACAGGCCAGGCACGGTGGATCAAGTCTGTAATTCCCACACTTTGGAGGCCAAGGATAGAGGATTGCCTGAGTCCAGGGGTTTGAGACCACTCTGAGCAACTTGGTGAGCCCTCTATGATAAACTTAAAAAAAAAAAAAAAATTAGTCGGAAATGGTGGCGTACATCTGTGCTTCCAGCTACTTGGAAGACTGATGAGGAAGAATCACCTGAGCCCAGCAGGTCAAGGCTGCTGTGACCGTGAGCATGCCACTGCACTCCAGCCTGGATGACAGAGTGAGACTCCTATTCAAAAACAAAAAAATAAAATAAAATAAGACAATTTCTGACATCAATTTGGTTTGTGTATTTTTAGATAACTTTTTTGCGGCATATATCTATTCATATAAATATGTACCTGTAGCAGGTATGGTCTTGTTCTGTATTATTTAACTTTTACTGACTAAAAAAACACTCAAGAGCTTTGTTTTTAAAAAATAATACACATTTATTATTGCTCAGGAGTCCTTGGACAGTAGGGTAGGTGGCACTGATGAATGTGTTGAAGCTTTCTTGCATAAGAAGGAAACCAGAATATGTCACCCTAAAATATATCTTATTGACATAAAATTGCTTTTGAGCTAAACGTACTTTAGAAGCAACAAACAGAGGAAAAGCTCTATCTTCTCCATTTTCTGCCTAAAGAAAGGATATAAATTCTTATTTACTGAAGACAACACTTGTCAGCTCAGAGATGCCAACAGAGAAATCCACGAACAAACCTTACTCCATTAGTTTCTTTCCATATATTTACCTTTCACAGTATCCTGCATTTGGAAACTCAAACTGCTTTTCTTTGTCCTGTCATTTCTCCACAAATTTATTGTCCTTTGTTGAAAGCGCTACATAAGCCACGCTTTTTAGTTACTTTTTATTGAGGTTTCTCCTATGTGACACACATTGCACCTGGGGTCTGTGTTAACTACAAAATTAGGAGGATTGAGGAGGAATTATATTTTCTTCTTCACATGCATTTGGGAATTGCTTGGCTTTAGGCTGGTTCAAGATTTGCTTCCTTGTGCTCTACAAAGTTATATTGTCAAGAGGGTTCATACAAGGAGGGGACTAATCACACTATTTTTTTTTTCAAGCCATCTAATACAAGAGCCAAGAAAGAATACTGTATTATTTTCATATATCCTGATAGAATTTTGATGAAGTCCAATGTCATATGAAGAGAAAAAAATGATATGTGAGCTAGGAAAAGAAGGATTTCCTTCGAATGATGAAAGATTTAGAACTCATGCCAATAATCAATAACACATTTAACGATAAAATATTTTATGAATTACTGCTAGAATCAGTAAGACAGAGGTGCCCTCTTCTATTATTGAGTAGAAATAGATCAATAGACTATTGGAATAAACCCATCTACTGGCCTGTTCTATACATATCCTAAGGGTTAATGGACCACAATGTAAATAGATTATCTTCAGTGCTACTTTAATTAAGGAGTGTAAAGAAGATTCCCTAAGGGATGAGTAATTAGTCAGATGCCAACAAACAGGGGTAGATCTCGGGAGTTAGTTCTATCAGCAGGATGAAAATTTGGCAATAATAGTGTCATTTTTACAGCACTGTCAGCAGTTGCTTCAAATAGAACATTTGTTAAGTAAATTCTAATGATGGTTTCATTTTTTATTCTGTATACAGTATAAAAGGAAAGGTGGCAATTTAACTATAGTGAATATAAAACATCTGACATTGTTTATACTATTGCAAACGCCGCTTAAAATGTCTTGCAATGAAGACAAGATGATTGACTTGAGTTGAAGATATACATACAAATTTTGGTGGAGGACAATATTATGGTATAAACAAAGCTCATATCTAATTAAGAAACCTTTGGAGCAAAAACATATTTGGAACTCACTGTTATACATATTCGTAATTGCATCCAAACAAGATTCAAACTTCTACCACCAATTTAAATATAAGGTATAATTTTGCAAATGTACATATATTTCATATACATACATTTTGAGTAACTGTAAAACTTGATGATGCAAATTATGAATACACAAACATACATGAAAGTAGCAGTATATAATTTCTGTTTTTGCTGCCCATAATCCCTAGGATGTTAAAGTTATTTAAAGTTCTTCAAAACCACTTTGTAAATCAATCTAAATTTCTTAAAATAGTATTAAACTGCTTTTTGCTTTTGTCAGTGAATCATTGGTCACAATTTCTTCTACATTTGTTGGAAATGCTTATTCAAAAAAATATTGAAAATAATTGTTGAAAAGAAAACTTTCAAACTCAAATTTATTTTCCCCAAAACACTAAGAAGGAAATGAACACATGAAACAAAATGAAAGCCCAAGCAGGTTACATGATTTTAAAAGTCTATCATTATATGTTGGATTAGCTCAAATTTCAAAATAATTTTTAACGACACATCTATTTTAATTGGATTGATTTTTATTCGGGACCAGAATACAATGAACTGAGAAGTGCCACAATTTTGCATGCCTTTTAATTTGAAAAAATATTCAAATTACTTGGGAAAGTATTTTACATTTACATAAGAAAATAACTAAAATTGAGAATATTTTTATTTAATGAAATTTTATCTGAACGTACAAGATTTCTCAACATCTGTGTAGTTTTTCTCAATTCAAAATATTATGATCTTCAGAGAAGACATTATTAAAAATGCTAACAAACATGTTAACAGTAAAATAAACTTAAAAGAATATTTTAGAAAATTTTACTTAAATTTGATAACAACCATACTAAAATATTTCTTCTGAAAATATAATTAAGAGAATATTAAAGACAGATACATATAATAGATATATTAAAGTATATGATATCCATTACTATAAATAATTTTGTTTGTTAGCTTTAACTTTCATTTAATCAACATTAAAAAGATTTTAGGATGTTGCTTTAAGGTATAAAGAGTTTTATTCTTAAAAATAGTTTTGAATACAAACATGTAGTTCCACAAACATAGGAAAAGCTAGTTTTCCATTCAATACATATACATTTCAAGAAGCTAAATAATTTTAATACTTTCTTTTATTTCTAACCTGTTCTGTAGTGGAAGATACATTTATGATTATCTTACTCTGAATGCCATACAGTATAATTGAAAAAAAATTCCAAACAAAGATGCATGTCAGTAAAATTCAAACATTCAGAATTAGAGATTCAAAACACCTTTCATCTAAATATTGGGAAAAAGTAAGCATATTATTCATATATACAACATCACATAGATTTTGCCACATAGAAAACAAAGTTAAAGTCCTTGCCAGATGGATGACTACAATAATAAGAGATCAATTATTCTGAGTGCTAAGAAAGACTTGGAAAGTAACAGTGATCAAACAAAAGTAAAATTTAGTTTGTGTCTTTAAAAATAAGAAGAAAAGAAATGAAAAAAGAAAAAGTACCATATTTAATAGACTGTATGATTAAAATACTTTCCACATATCAAAGTTTCTGAAAATTTGATGAGTCTTATTATTGCTTTTAGACAGAAAACAGGCACGATGTGATTGTCACTGCCAGCTTATACTCAGCTTTTATGCAGCAAATCTCTTCATGCTATCATCACATCAGTTTAACTATGTACATAGTTAATGTTATACATGTAAAGTCAAACTGCTGTTTAAAATGTCTAAAAGGACTAATGAATTTCTAAGTTAAAATGAAAATATGTTGTGTACTCAGAAAGGCATAGAAATACAACACTAAGTTATAAAGTTGATATTGTCAAAGCAAATTTTTATCACTGGAAGACTGAATACAGTCTCATGCTTTTCTGTTCCAAAACAGCAAGCAAGGGCTTTACAGTAAATAAGAAAGGAGACTATATGCTAGTAGAAGCAACTGTATTACTTTTATTACTGAGATGCATGCAGAAGATTGACTATTGCAAGTGTGCAAGTAAAGCTTAGGAAAGTATGAAGTCCCTCAAAGTGCTGGATGAAATTTCAAATCAAAGAGAAATATCAAAAAATAAAGGACAGGAAGATCTGTAGAATGTTGGGGGAATGTACAACAGCAATTATCTTTTACAAAGGACTATATGACTATTGACAGTAATAAATGTACAAAGAAGAAAATTCAAAATTTGCAGTTATTTTATTTAATCTTAAATATTTCCAAATTTGACATTAATTTTTTTCTCCATGACCTCTGAAATATTCAGGATTGTAAATTATATTGTATAAATGTAAGAAGTTGTGTTAGCCAGGGACTTGGCTACAAAGAGATCACTCAAAAGATTTAATGGAGAGAATATTTCGAATTTATATTTTGAAGGTAGGACCTATAAGATTAGTTGATTAATTGACTTTAAATCCTGAGATAAAGGATTAAGAATAAATGCAAAGTTATGCTTTTTTCTAAGTGTGTGAGATAGCGAGAGGTAAAAGAGAACATGTTTGGAAGGAAGATCAGAATTTCCATAGACATCTACTACATTTGAGGAATCTATTAGATGTCCAAATGGGTATGTTGTAGGCATCAGATATAAGCATCTCAAGTTCAGAGAAGTACTTAACATGGTGACATAAACTTTAGTATCATTGCCATGAAGTTGGTATTTAAAGCCATGACAATAGATGAAAATCACCTCAGAAAACATGTATGAAGAAAAGGAATCTCAGGTTGGAACTTGTAGCATTTTCAAGTCAGAGAAAAGAGGGGAAATCAGGGAAGGAGACCTGGAAGGAGTGGCTATTGAGGCAGGAAATTATAAAAGGGGGTTGGGAAGGAGTGGAGCATTGGAAATGAAGAGAAGAAAGTGTTTGAAAGCAAGGAAGTGATTAACATAGTGTTAAATGCTGCTAATAAGCCAAGTGAGATGAGGACTAATGTAGTTGATTATAATATTAATAAAGTGGAAGTCATCAATAACCTGAATCAGAAGAGTTTGAGCTCAGGAGAGGAGAGTATCAAAGCCTAATCTGAGTAGATTTTAGAGAAAAAATTAGAAGAATTGAACATTAAGGAGGCAAAACAAAGTAGGGCACTAATTAATGAGATAGTTGCTCAGGAAAGTCCTTTTTTTAAATATGAAGAAACAATAGCATGTGTTTATGCTGATTAGAAATGAGGATAGAATTAATACCGGACAGAAACAAAAAAGAATATTATCAAGGAATGGCATCTAATGTACAAATGGAAGGGCTGATCTTTGGGAAGATTGTGCAAAGAATAATAATAACAAGAATGAAATTCAAGTGTGAAGAAGTAGAGGAGAAAACTTGCAGGTTCTTTTGGTTGTTCTCTTCTTATGAAATAGGAAGGATGTATCTACAGAGAGTGAGTATGGAGACGTGTGTGAACTGTTTTGTGACCCAAAACATAGTAATGTTTGTAAATGCTCTCCATGTGTTTGAAGAGAGTGTATTCTTTAATTATTCTCTCCACATTGCAATTATATGTGTGTGTATGTGCGTGTATATGTATATAAATATATGTGTATATATATTAAAGCAAGCATGCTAATTATATTGGTTTCATCATTGTTATATTGAAAACTTTCTTTTGTCGCATCTTTTTTTCTTTATATCTGCAATATGGGGATAGTAATACATACCTGAGATTATAGTTGCAGTATGTGATGTTTATATTTTTTTAAGATGTGTGACACAATTCAGGATTAGGATTAGGTATACAAACGGTCATTGTACAGGTAAAGTTTGGGGCTGATTTTGGTCCCTACTTCGTCTGATTGGAGGTCAGTCACCCTTGTTGATGAAATGTCCCCCACTTCCCTGATAGTGTCCCACTAATGACAATTTCTTTCTTATAGTATTATGGTAATTGTTCAGGATCTGCTTATGAGAGAAACATGTGGTACTCAGTTATTTGCTTCTGTCACGGAGTATTATAGACTCTAAATCTATCCAAGTTGCTATGAAGTTCATAATTTTGTCTTTATGGCTGTGTAATATTCCATCATGTACATGTATTACATTTTTTTAATCCAGTCTACATTCGATGGGCAGCACGGTTGTTTCCATGTTTTTGATATTGTGAATAGTGATGCAAAAAAGCATGCATGCACAGGTATTTTTTTGTAGAATGATTTGAGTTCCTCTAGGTATATTCCCAGAAGAAGGATTGCTGGGTTATATGGAAGGTCACTTTTTAGGTATTTTAGAAATAATCACACTGTTTTCCACAGAGTTTGTACTAGTTTACACCTTACCAACAGTGTAGAAGTGTTCCCTTTTCCCTGAATCCTCTCCAGCATCTGTTGTTTTTTGACTTATTGATGATGGCAATCCTGACTGGAGTTAGGTGATATCTCAGTGTGGTTTTAATTTGCATTTTTTTTTATGACTAGCAAGGGTGACCATTTTTTCATGTATGTATTGGCTGCTCACATGACTTCTCTTGAGAAGTGTCTATTCATATATTTTGCCCACTTTTTAATATGGCTTTTTCCCCCCTTTTTTGCACGTTTGAGTCCCTTATATATCCTAGATGTTAGGCCTTTGTCAGATACACATTTGACAAATATTTTTCCCAGTCTGTGGGCTGTCTATCTGCTCTCTTGGTGGTTTCTTTGACTTTGTAGAAGCTTGTCAGTTTGATGAGGTCCCATTTGTCTATCTTCTCTCTTATGGCATGGGCACTAGGGGTTTTGATCAGTAGTTAGTTGCCAGTTCCAATTTCCATAAGGATGTCTCCTGCATTTTCTAAGGTTCTTGTAGTTTAAAGTTGTACATTTAGGTCTTTGATTCATTTGATTTTAGTGTATAGTGACAGGGAGGGGTCTTGTTTTAATCTTACGTATGTGGTCAGCCAGTTTTCCCAACACCATTTATTGAATAACTTCTCCTCTCCCCAGTCATTTGTCAAAGATGAGTTGGTTGGGAAATTGAGGTTTTGCTTCTGGAATCTCTATTCTGTTCCACTGGTCTATATGCCTATTTTTGTACCAATACCAGGCAATTTTGATTATTGTAGTCTTATAATAATGTTTACAAGTTAAAAGTGTGATCCCTCCTGCTTTGTTTCTTTTGTTGTTGTTGCTGAGAATTGTTTTGGCATTTGTGTTCACTTATGTTTCCATATGAATTTCTGTAGTTTTGTTTCTAGTTCTGAGAAGAATGATGTTGGTAATTTAATGGATATTGCATTAATCTATAGATTGCCTTGAGTAGGATGGACATCTTAACAATGTGAATTCTTTTTTTTTTTTTTTTTTTGAGTTGGAGTCTCACTCTGTCTCCCAGACTGGAGTGCAGTGGCCGCTCCCAGCCACCGCAGCCTCGACCTGCTGGGTTCCTGCGATCCTTCTGCCTCAGGCTTCCGAGTAGCTGGAACGACAGGGGCACGCTATCACACCCAGCTCATTTTTAATTTATTGTAGAGATGAGGTCTCGCCAAGTTGCCCAGGTGGGTCTCGAACCCTCAGGCTCAGGTAATCCACTCACCTCAGCCTCCCAAAGGTACGGGATTACAGGCTGAGCCACCAAACCCGGCTACAATGTGAATTCTTAACATTGGCTTAACAATGTTGATCCATGAGCATGGAATATTTTTCCATTTGTGTCATCTTTGATTTCTTTGAGCAGTGTTTTATAGTTTTCTTTTTTAAAAATTTATTTATGTATTATAAAGATGTGGGGTACAATTAAGGGTTAGGTATATAATCACCGATCATGCAGGTACCCTTGTTGATGAGGTATGCCCCTCTCCTCCCCTAGCAGTTTCCCTCAACTGCCCATCCCACCCCTCCTTCCCTGACAGTTTTCCAATACTGCCAATCGCTTTCTTATTGCATCATTATTGTTCAAGGTCACCTTGTGAGTGAGAACATATGAAACTCAGTTCTTTGTTTCTGTGATAAATCACTGAGTATGATCGACTCCAAATCCATCTAAGTTGATGCGAAGTCCATATATCTGTCCTTTATGGCTGCATAATATTCCATTGTGTATATGTACCACGTTTTTTTTAATTCAGTCCAACTTCAGTGGACAACAGGGTTGGTTCTGTTTTTGCTATTGTGAATAGAGCTGCAACAAACATATGTGTGCAGATACCTTTTTTGGAGAAATATTTGAGCTCCTCCGGGTATATTCCCAATAGGGGAATTGCTGGGTCATATGGAAGGTCAATTTCTAGTTCTTTCAGAAATCACCACACTGTCTTCCAAAGAAGTTATACTAGTCTGCATTCCACCAGCAGTGTAAAAGGGTTCCTTTTTCTCCACATCCTTGCCATCATCTGTTGTTCGTTTTATTAATGATGGCCATTCTTATAGGGGTAGGTGATATCTCAATGTGGTTTTGATTTGCATTTCTCTGATGATGAGTGAGGCTGAGCACTTTTTCATGTGTCTTTTGGCTGCCCATATATCTTCTTTTGAGAAGTGTCTATTCATGTCTTTTGCCCACTTTTTAAAGGGATGGATTACTTTGTTCCTCTTGGTGCATTTGAGTTCTTTGTAGATCCTAGATGTTAGACCTTTGTCAGATATACAATTGGCAAATATTTTTTCCCATTCTGTGGGCTGTCTCCCTGCTTTCTTGATGGATTCTTTTGCTTTGCAGAAGCTCGTTAATTTGATGAGGTCCCACTTGTCTATTTTACTTATTAAGGTATTGACCTTTAGGGTTCTGAATAGGCATTGGTTCCCAGTTCCAATTTCCATAAGGGTGTCTCTTGCTCTTTCTAAGATTCTTATAGTTTGAGGTTTTATGTTTAGGTTTTTGATCCATTTAGAGTTAATTTTTGTGTATGGTGATAGGTAAGAGTCCTATTTCAATCTTCTGCAGGTGGTCAGCCAGTTTTCCCAGCACCATTTACTGAATAGATTCTCCTCTTCCCAGTGGTTGTAGTTGGAGGGTTTGTCAAAGATGAGTTGGTTGAGGAATTGAGGTTTTGCTTCCCAAATCTCTATCCTGTCCATTGATCTATGTGCCTGTTCTTGTACCAGTACCAGGCTGTTTTGATTACTGTAGCCTTATAGTAAAGTTTGAAGTCTGGAAGTGTGATACCTTCTGCTTTGTTTCTTTTGCTAATGATTGTTTTGGCTATTCGTAGTCATTTATGTTTCCATATAAATTTCTGTATTGTCATTTCCAGGTCTGAGAAGAATGATGTTGGTAACGTAATGGGTATTGCGTTGAATCTGTAGATTGCCTTTGGTAGGACGAACATTTTAACAATGTTGATTCTTCCTATCCATGAGCATGGAATATTTTTCCATTTGTTTGTGTCTTCTTGGATTTCTTTGAGCAGTGTTTTGTTCTCATTGTACAGTTCTTTCACTTTTCTGGTTAGGAAGATCCTCTGGTACTTCTTTTTTTTTTTTTTTGGTGGCTATTGTGAATGGTATTTTGCTTTTAAATTGGGTCTCTCTGCCTGCTTGTTGTTGGTGTAGAGGAAAGCAACTGTCTTTTGCACATTCATTTTGTACCCTGAAACTTTGCCAAAGTCCTTTATCAGTGCAAGCAGGTTTTTGACGGATTCTCTTGAATTTTCAAGGTGTAGGATTATATCATCAGCAAAGAGGGATAGCTTGACTTCCTGTATTCCTATTTGGATACCCTGATGTCCTTCTCTTGTCTAATTGCCCGAGCTAGAACTTCTAACACAATAGTGAACAAGAGTGGGCAGCCTTGTCTTGTTCCAGTTTTCAGGGGAAATGTTTCTAGGTTCTGTCCATTTAGCAATATGTTAGCTGTGGGTTTGTCGTAGATGGTGCTTACTATTTTGAGGTATGTTCCTTCTAAACCTAGGTGTTTGAGGATTTTTATCAAGAAGGCATGCTGGATTTTATCAAAAACTTTTTCTGCATCTAATGAGATAATCATGTGGTTCTTGTTTTTACATCTGTCAATGTATTTAATGACATTTATGGTCTTGCAAATGTTGAACCACCCCTGCATTCTGGGGATGAAGCCTACTTGGTCATGGTGGATGATTTTTGAGATGTGTTTTTGGATCCAATTTGCTAGAATCTTGTTGAGGATTTTTGCCTCTATGTTTATAAGGGATATTGGCCTGTAGTTCTCTTTCCTTGTTGAATCTTTACCCTGTTTGGGTATCAGTGTGATGTGAGCTCTGTAAAATGATTTGGGGAGAATTCCATCTTTCTCAATTGCCTCGAATACTTTCAAAAGGATTGGTATCAGCTCCTCCTTGTACATTTTGTGGAATTCTGCTGGAAAGCCATCCAGTACAGGGCTGTTTTTTTTTTTTGTAGGTAGTTTTCGTATGACAGAGTCAATTTCCTGGGTTGTTGTTGGTCTATTTAGTGTCTCAATGCCTTCTTGTTTTAACCTGGGGAGGTTGTGTGATGTCAGAAAGTCCTCCATTTCATCTAGGTTATCAAGTTTGTTTCCATATAGGTGTACATAGTAA
>NW_007249828.1:288386-392261 GCF_000164805.1 Carlito syrichta | reverse complement strand
TGTGTGGAATAATCTGTAATTATATACTAAGTCCATTTGGTCAGGTGTCAAGTTTAGGTTCTGGATCTCCTTTGTTGAGTTTTTGCCTCAATGATCTATCTAGGGCTGTCAATGAGTATTTAAGTCCCTTTCTATAGTAGTGTTAGAGTCAATATCTTTTTAAAGTTTATTTAGTAGTTGCTTTATAAATGCTGGTGCTCCTCTGTTGGGTGCATATATGTTTAGGATGGATATTTCTTGTGGATGGATTGAAACTTTTATCATTATGTAGTATCCTTTTGCATCTTTTTAAATTTTTTGGTAGCTTAAAGATTGCTTTGTCTGATATTAAGACTGCAACTCCTGCTTTATTTTGTGATCCATTTGCCTGGAAACTCATTTTCCATCCTTTAACTTTGAGTCTGTGTGCGTCCCTTGTAGTGAGATGAGTCTCCTGGATGCAGCAAATAATGGGGTCATGGTTTCTTATCCAGTCTGCCATTCTGTGTCTTTTCAGTATTGCATTTAGATCATTCACATTCAGGCTGATTACTGAAATGTGACTGCTTATCCCTGTCATGAGGTTCTTATAAAGTTTTTTCTTTGCTTGTTTTCTTTTGGCTTTGAGGTTAGTGTATGTGTGTGTTTTCAAGTTTCTTGTTGCCCTATGTCTCTGTTGATTCTGTACTCTGCTGTTCTCTTTGCAAGTGTGTAGTGTTTCTGTTTCTCTTTCTTCTGTGCTTAATATCTTTTTAAGTGTCTCCTGTAGAGCTGGTCTGGAAGCTCCATAATCTCTTAGGGATTGGATGTCTGGGAAGGATTTTAATTCTCCATCACTGATGAAGCTGAGCTTGGCTGGATAGGAAATTCTTTGTTTAAATTGCTTATTTTTGAGGACTGTGAATATGGGGCTCCAGTCCCTTCTTGCTTGTAGTGTTTCTGCTGATAGGTCTGCTGCTATTCTGATTGATTTTCCCCAGTAGGTAGTCTGACCTTTCTCTTTTGCTGCCTTTAGTATTTTTTTCTTTTGTGTCTACCTTGTGTAGGCAAATTACTATGTGTCTAGTGTTTGGTCTTCTCATTTGATTTCTTGTGGGGGTACTCTGTATCTCTTGTGCTTGACTGGTCACATCTCTGGTGAGATGGGGAAAGTTTTCTTGGATTACCTCTTGGAATACTTGTTCCAAGTTTGTCTCATTTTCCCTTTCTTCTCCTAGGATACCAATCAGGCATAGTTTCGGCCTCTTGGTATAATCACATCTCTTGTAGGCTTTGATCCTTCTTTCTGAGTCTTTTTTCTGTTCAGAATCTTCAACTTCTGAGATTCTTTCTTCATCTAGATTGATTCTGCTTTCTTTCCTTGTCATCTTGTTATTTAATTCCTGGATGAAGTTTTTTATTGCCAAAATCTCTGTTACGAGTACTTTTGGTGTTGCAGCTTGTCTTTCTTGAGTCTTATTCACTCTTTCCAACCATTCCCTGGTCCCTGTCATATTCTGGGGCCAGTCATTGTTGACTTCCATTGTTTGGGCACCAAAGTCTGATTTCTCAGGAGTTTTGTCTTTCATAGCCTTTGAACTGCCTGAGGTCTTCCTTTGACTTTTCCTCATTTGTTTTTTTTTGTTGTTGTTGTTCTGTTTTTTCTTTTGTTCTGTTATTCAAATAGTGTCAGTGGGAGAGGCTTTCCCTTCTGATGTTTCCTTAGTTCTCTATTTTTCCTTGATCCAGGTTCTGGATTTGTTCTATTTTGAAATAGGATGGTGGATGGGAAGCTATACTTTGTCTTCTAGTTTTTGAAATCTGAGTAAAATGGGCAATGGGGCGCTAGGAGTCAGACGCTACTTGCAACTTAAAATGTTCACTTATTGTGGTATGTTTTCCCTGAGATCCACTCCCTACCACCACTCTAGATGATGCTGCAAAGCAGAAACCAACCCACACCACAACACATCTGCAATAATAACAAAATGAGACAAAGCAAACCACAACAACAAAAACCCAATGAAACTAAACACACACACACACACACACACACACACACACACACACACACACCTAGTATGAAGTAAATAGAGAAGAAAGACAAAAAGACTAAAGATGGGAGAATAAGGAAAAAAAGGGGGGCCTTCAGGTGGAACGCTTACACATCACACATATACTGACATACCACTTAAGTTATAAAAAATGAATATTGAAACACAAGAAGAACAAAAGAGCAGAAACCAACAGCAAAATGAAAAGATGAACACTTAATTATTCACATACACACATAAACAGAGAATGACAAATAAAAGCAGAAAGAAATGGAGAAAGAAAAGGGGGAAAAAACTGGGAGGGGATGCAGGTCAAAGCCTCACATACACATTCATGCACAAAGCCAAAATATTTTAAAAATAGATGATCTAACAAACAAATTTTTAAAATTAAAAAATAACTGAATATTTGAAAAAACAACACAGAACAAAACAAAAAACAAAGACAAAAAAACCTGTACTCTTGTGGCAGACTCTGTAGTTGTTCTAATTAGATCTCTCCTGCAGAGCCACCTCTTTCACTCTCTTCTCAGGGAGTGGAGCAAGGAAGGAGGAGGGGCAGTGAAGGTGGGTGGGGCTGCAGTCCTCCCCTCCCACTCTCCTATGGTCAGGGAGATCTCTGTTGGGGATGTACAGGATAGTCTCTTCCCCAGGTATGTACTCTCATGATATTGCCCCAGTCAGGCCTATCTCGGAGTGGGTTTCTCCTATTGCAACTGATGTCCAGGTTCTGTCTGGATTTGTCCCTCTCAGTCATGACCCAGCTATGTGGTTCTGACATTCAGAGGAATGCCGGGTAGGACGGGGTTTGTGTCAACCCAGACTCACCACTGATCTCTCTGAAGTTCTTCCTTGTCTTTTTCTGGCCACACCCTTTGTCCCAAGGCTGCATCAGGGTAGCGGGTGGAGCGCCTGGAACTCAGCACTCTCAGGTCCCTCTGAAGTTTGTGCTTTCAGGATATTTCCTCTGGACCACAATCCAGCCCTGGGTAGTTCATCTGCCATTCACAGAGATCAGATATCTGGGCTGTGTCCACAGCCTCTTCCAGTGCCTTGTTAGGTGTCTCTCTTATTTAAATGGTAAGGGAGCGCCTGGAGCAACTGTTTGTGTGTTGCTTAGGCAACAAGTTAGGAACTAGGGGGAGGAGCTGGGTGGAGCAATGCAAATCTCTGCCTGAAAAATGGCTGTGGTAGGTGGTTATCTCACCAGGCATATATTCTCTCGGATTCCCCTGATGCCCTCGCTCCAAAAATCAAATCCTGTGCTCCAGTGGGTCCAGTATGCCAGGTGATGGTGTTCGCCAGGTGCTGGGAATCAGCTGAATTCAGCAGGTTTTTCTCAGGCGTATTCCCACAGGCAACAGATGTTTCTGCAGTGTTCTTGGGAGCTGAGCTCTAATTTCATGGCGGTGGGAGCCTATAGTCGCCCTCAGAGGGGGAACCCAGGTGCGTGCTGCTGAATATCCCCTCAGATGGACTTTCACACTCCCACCAGCACCTGCCTACTCGAGTGGAGAGTCTTTATTGTCACTTGCCTCCACAGAGATGTTTACAGCCCAACCTGTTGGTTGCCATCTTAAGCTCCTCAAAAACATTTTGTAGCTTTCATTGTAAAGATCTTTCACTTCTCTGGTTAGGAATATGTTGAGATATTTCATTTTTGTTGTGGTTATTGTGAATGGGGTTGTATTTTTATTTGGTTCTCTGCTTGTTTATTGTTGATGTATAAGAATGTGACTGGAAGGTTGAAGCAGAAGGATTGCTTAAGCCCAGCAGGTTGAGACTGTGGTGGCCACGAGTATGCCACTACACTCCAGCCTGGGTGACAAAGTGAGACTCCAGCTCAAAAAAAAAAAAAAAAAAAAAAAATGAATGTGACTGTCTTTTGCATGTTGATTTTGTACACAAAGTCCTTTATCAGTGGAAGAAAGTTTTTGAGAGTCTCTCTGGTTTTCAAGTTATACAATCATATTGTCAGCAAAGAGGGATAACTTGATTTCCTCTTTTCCTATTTGGATACCCCAATTTCCTTCTCTTATCTGATTGCTCTAGTTAGGACTTTCAACACTAGGTTGAACAGGAGGGGTGATAGAGAACAGCCTTATCTTCTGGTTTTCCAAGGAAATGCTATCAATTTCTGTCCATTTAACAATATGTTGGTTATGGGTTTATCACATATGGCTCTTAATATTTTGAGGTATGTTTCCTCTATGCCTAGGTGTTCAAGGGTTTTTATCAAGAAGAGATGCTGGATTTTATCAAAAGTTTTATCTGCATTTAATGATATAGCCATGTGATTCCTATTGTTACATATGTTGATGTGTTTAATTACGTTTATGTTACTGTGGATGTTGAACCAGTCCTGCATCCTGGTGATGAAGCCAACTTGGTCATGGTGGATGATTTTTGAGATGTGTTGTTGGATACAATTTGCTAGAATCTTGCTGAGTATTTTTGCATCTACATTCATAGGGGATATTAGCCTGTAGTTCTCTTTCTTTGTTGGATCATTACTTGGTTAGGATATCAGTATTAGCATCATAAAATGACTTAGGGAGAATGTTATCTTTCCCAATTGCTGGGAACGCTTTCAATAGGATTGGTGTCAGCCTCTCCTTCTATGTTTTGTAGAACTCCAATGAAAATTTGTCCGGTCCAGGACTTTATTTGTAGATAGTTTTTTTATGATGGAGTTAATTTTCTTGGTTGTTTTGGGGCTATTTTATGCCTCATTTTATTCTTGTTTCAACCTTGGGAGGTTGTGTGATGTCCGAAAGTTCTCCATTTCTTTTAGGTTTTTGAGTTTGTTTTTATACAGATGTGCATAGTAATCTCTTTTGTATTTTTTCCGAGTCTGTTGTGATTTGATCTTTTGTATCTCTGATTGTGTTTATCTGGGATTTCTCTCTCATTTTCTTTGTCAATCTGACTAGGGGTCTGTCAATTTTTTTTATACTTTCAAAGAAACAGCTTTTTGTTTTGTTGACTTTTTTCATTGATATTTTTGTCTTCTGTGTCCTATATTTGGGCTTTCACTTTGGTTATCTGGATTCTTCTGCTGAAGTTAGGGTTTAGTCTTTCCAGCTCCTTTAGGTGATCTATTAGGCTGTTAACTTGTGATCTTTCCATTTTCTTGTTGTGTGTTCATAAAGAAATGAATTCCCCTCTCAGTACTATTTTCATGACATTCCAGAGCTTTTGGTAAGATGTATCTTTACTTTCATTTATTCCCAGAAATCTTTTAATATTTGCTTTTATTTTCTTATGGACCCAGGAGTTGTTCAGCATCCGGCTCTCTAGTGTCCATATCTTTGTGGGTTTTGGGAGAGCTTTGTTGGTGTCGATATTTATTTTTATTACACTGTTATCTGAGAAGGTGCACAGCAGAATGTTGATCATATGGAATTTGCTTATGTTTGATTTATGTCCTAAGATGTGACTGATCTTATAGTACATTCTATGTGGTAATGAGTAGAATGTATATTCCATGGTTGTGGGTGGAGTGTTCTGTTGGTATCTGTTAAGTCCATTTGGTCAAGCATTAAATTGAAGTTCTGGATCTCCTTGTTGATTTTTTGTCTTGATGATCTATTTAGGATTGTTAGTGGGGCATTTAAGTACCCAGTTATGATAGTATTAGAGTTAATTTATTTATTTATTTTATGTAGAAACTGGTTTATAAAAGTTGGTGCTCCTATGTTGGGTGCATATGTGTTTCAGATGGATATTTCTTGTTGATGAATTGAACTTTTTACTCATTATGTTGTGACCTTTTGTATGTTTTTAAATGTTTGATAGCTGAAAGGATATTTTATCTGATATTAAGAGCTTCAACTCCTGCTTTCTTTTGTGTTCTGTTCACCCGAAAATTTGTTTTCTATCCTCTTACTTTGAGTCTGTGAGTGTCCATTCTGGTAGAATGAGTCTCCTAGAGACAGCATATTGTTGTGTCATGTGTTTTTATCTACATTACCATTATATGTCTTTTCAGTGGTGCATTTAATCTATTCATGTTCAGGCTAATTATTGAGATATAAGAGTTTAGCCCTGTCATGAGGTTCTTTTGGATTTTTGCTGTTGTTGTTGTTCATTGGATTATTTATTTGTCAGTTTTCTTTTGACTTGGGGGTTTGTATATGTGTGTGTTTTCAATCTTTTTCCTGCATTCCTCAGAAGAACATGGCCAATCATTTTTTTCTTTCTTTGCATTTAATACCTTCTTAAGCCTTTCTTATAGAGTTGGTCTGGAGGTGGCATAAACTTTTAGGGATTGAATGTCTAGGAAGGATTTTAATTATCCATTGCTGATGAAGCTTGACTAAGCCAGGTAGGAAATTCTTGGTTGGAATTGTTTGTCTTCCCCAATTTTTAAGGTTGGACTCCAATCTCTTCTAGCTTATAGTGTTCTGTAGATGAGTCTGCTGCTCTTCTAACTGGTCTTCCTCAGAAGGCAGTCTGACCTTTCTGTCTTGCTGCCTTTAGGATTTTTTCTCTTACACCTACTTTGTGTAAGCAGATTACTATGTGTCTAGGAGTTAGTCTTCTCATTTGATGTCTTGCAGGGATTCTCTGAATCTCTTGTGTTAAAATGGCCATGTCTCTGATGAGAAGAGGGAAGTTTTCTTGTGTAATTTCATGGAATGCTTGTTCCATCGTGGTCTCTGTCTATCTGTGTCAGGAATTAGGCATAGATTCAGCCTCTTGAGATAATCACACATCTATTAGAGGCTTTGTTCCATCTTTTTAAGCTTCTTTTCTATGTTTTTAACAGTTTGGGTTAGTTCCATATTTTGATCCTTAAGCACTGAGATTTTTTTCTTCTGCTTGGTTAATTCTGTTTTCCATGCTTATCTGTTTGTTATATATTTTATGTACTATATTATTTACTATTCTCATCTCAGCTATCAACTCCTTCTTTCTTTCCTCTTGTCTCCTCTCATTTCTATTCATTCTTTCTATTCCTATCTGGATATCTGGATTTATAGTTTGAGATCAGTCATTCTGAGGACTCTTCATTGTTTTCATTCCAAAGTCTGTATTCTCAGGAGTCTGGATGAGACCTGTGTTCTTCCTTTGGTTCTTCTTCATTTGTAATGGTTTTCCTCTCCCTTTTTCTCCCTTCTTTGATTCCATTGCTCAGTGATGGGGGTATAGCTTTCACTTCTGTTTGCTCATTCTCTATTCTTCTTTTTGTAGATCCTCTGGATTTATTCAATTTTGAAGCTGTACTGGGGATGGGGGGATTGTGCTTTTTGCAGTTTTGAGATTTGATGAAGGTGTGATGCGGGAGCTGTGATTCAGAAGCTATCTGCAGATCACAGTATCTACTGTCAGGTGTCTGGGCCCACTGGAACCCACTTCCCACTATTTTACAATCTGTCCATGCAGTGGGGCATATGTTTGCCCCCTGAAAGCAAAATTAGGTAAGAAAAAGTAAGATAATGGAAAAAGGAAGAAGGAAGATGAAAGGAAGATACAGAGACAGAAAAAGGAAGCAAATCAACAGGCACATTAACTAATGAATAAACAAACAAAAATCAAAAACATGCAAACATGTAAATTGAAAAAAAACTGATGATTCACTCACTCTCAAAAATACCCACACACAAACAAACTAAAAAACAACACAAAAGTCAAAAACAAGTACAAAAATAGTAAGAAAATCAAAGAAGAGAAAGAAAAAGAGCTCCTTCTGTGGCCATTTCTGGAACCTCAGGCTCCTTTCCCAAGCACTGCTGCTACATTTGGCAGCAGCCATGGTAGGGAGCTGCTCTGGTTTCCAGGCCCTCTACTCTACCCTCAGCACAGGCCGACTGGGTTACTCTTAGCATGGGTCAGATGCCCCATGGACTGCTGTGTGAGAGAAGTAAATCAGATCCAGACTCATTCACTTCATCTGCTGCTGCTGCTCCTGCCAAGTCTCCCACTCAGATCAGAAGTGTCTGAACCTGGTTCAGCATGGTGGTGGAGAGTCTGTCTTTCCCTATCAGTTCCTGGCATCTCCTTGCTGAGTCAGTGATGGTTGATCCTGGCTGAACCAGTGATGGTTGATCTCAGGTTGGAGGCTAAACAGAGCTGGGCAGGCCAACATAGGTCTTTGCCCAGTCTTGGGACAGAGAAAATGGCAGTGGCTAGCATCTTCTTGCTGGCAGCAGGATTCAGCTCCTGATTTCCTCACTACACCTTCTCCACAGTTCCCACTGCCACTGTCTTGCCCACTGCCACAGGTGGTGGCATGGGCCAGGTGCCAGGTGCTGAGGAGCAGCTGATCTGTGTAGCCTCCTTTCAAGAGACCTCTGAGAATGGCAGAGATCCTGTGCACCATGAGCTCTGATCTCAGGGCAGTGTTGGTTGTGTCACCTCTGGAGGGGAGCACTGGGTGATTGATCGTGTCTCCCTTGACAGATATCCACTTAGACTGTCTTTATGGACACTCACCCTTGCAGAGACTGTCATACTTCTACCAGTTCCATCACCATCTTGCCACCTGGTGATGCTAATTTAAATGATAATGTATAAAACTATCTAGAATTTAGGTTGCATGCAATAAATATAAGATTTTTTTGCTCTTTTTTTTCAGTTGTTTTCTTCTTTCTCTGTTGCGCGTGCTCTTTCATTTAAAACAAGAATTTCACTTTGTGGTCAGATTCATTTTCTCTGATAGAAATCTGTAGTCTGGACTTAGAGTCCATCTTGGTTCTTCTTTTTTAAAAGAAAAAATTAAATTCAAGGAGTACATGAGCATGTTTGTTACACAGGCATATTGTGTGATGATGAGATTTGGGCTTCTATTGAGCTATTACTCAGGTGGTGGACATGATGCCCAGTAAATAGTTTTTCAACACTAATCCCCTCTCCCCCTCTCTCCCTCTCCCCTTTAGGAGTACCCCAGCATGTGTTGTTCCCATTCTTGTGCCCATGTGTATTCAGTATTTACTCCCACTTTTAAGAGCAAACATATGGTATGCAGTTTTCTGTTTTTGTGATAATTCACTTAGGATGATGGTCTCTAGCTGCATCCATGTTGCTGCAAATGACATGATTTTGTTCCTTTTTATGACTATGTAATATTCCATTGTGAATATGTACCACTTTTTCTTTATCCAGTCCACCACTGGTTACCTAAGTTACTTCCATGTTTTTGCTACTGTGGATACTGCTGTGATAAACATGCAAGTGCAGATGTCTTTTTGATAGTGATTTATGCTTCTCTGGGCATATACCCAATAGTGGGATTGCTGAGTCAAATGGTAAATTTAATTTTATTATTTAAGAAATCTCCAAACTGCTTTCCATGGGAGTTGAACTAGCTTACATCCCCTCCCTGCCACCCAACAGTGTATGAGCATTTCCTTTTCTCCACAAGTTTGCCAACATTTTTTGACTTTTTTATAAAAGCCACTCTGATTGGCATGAGATGATATTTAATTGTGGGTTTGATTTGAATTTCTCTGATGCTTAGTGAAATTGAACTTTTAAAAATGTTTGTTGGTTTCTTGTATGCCTTCTTTGAGAAATGTCTATTCATGTCCTTTGCCCAATTTTTTAATGGAATTATTATTTTTTTTCTCGGCAATTTGTTTTATTTCTTTGTAGATTCTGGATGCTGTTTTTCTGTCAGATTATAGTTCCAAATATTTTGTTCCATTCTATAGGCTGTTTGTCAGTTCAGCTGATGATTTCTTTTGCCATGCAGAAGCTCTTTAGTTTGATTAGGTCCAACTTGTCAATTTTGGTTTTGCTCCTTTTGCTTTTGAGATCTTGGTCATGAATTCATTGCTTAGGCCAATGTCCAGAAAAGAGTTTCCTAGATTTTCTTCTGGGATTTTTTTATACTTTGAGGTCTTACATTTAAGTCATTCATCTTGAGTTAATTTTTGTAGATGGTGAGAGGTCCAGCTTCATTCTTTGGCATAGAGCTAATCAGTTTTCCCAGCAACATTTGTTAAATAAGATGTCCTTTCTCCAATGTTTATTTTTGTTAATTCATTAAAAATGAAATGGTTGTAAGACAGGGGTTTTATTTCTGAGTTTTCATTTCTGTTAAATTGGTCTATGTACCTATTTTTGTACCAGAACCATGCTGTTTTGGTTATTGTAGCCGTATTGCAAAGTTTAAAGTCTAGCAGTGTGATACCTATGGTTTTGTTATTTTTGCTTAGCACTGCGTTGACTATTTGGGTTTTTTTTTATTTCCATATGAATTAAAGTATTATTTTTTTCTATATCTGTGGAAAATGATGCTGTCAGCAATCTGTAGATTGCTTTAGGCAGCATGGACACTTTAACAATTCTGGTTCTTAATTAGTGATCCATACAGCGCATGCTATAATTAAATGCCTACTCCCTTTCCCTTGCAGGTTCATGGAGCCAAATAGGAGGAGAAGCCATATGAATGGTACTCCCAAGTGAAGTCTGTTTCACTATATAAATTTATTGCTGAGATGAGATTGCTTCTAGTAACATAATTATAGGTTAGAAAGAAATGAGAGGGCAAACAGCTCACTGTATAACATATGCTATCACTGACACAATCAGGAGTTGACATCTTGACAGGAATCTATACTAGAAATACTGAATTCCCATGACCTTTGCTGCCACCTTGTCTCTTCCATAAAATTATTTCACCAGTGTTGACTAGGTGATTGAATTCTTCCCTGTGAACAATGAACTTGCCCTTAGAATAAGGGCTTTAATTTGAGAAAGATGAGTCTCCAATTCTCAAAAAACGAGTCATGGAAAATTTGTTACCAGGGCCCTCTTTCTATACCTGAAAATAAGAAGAGCTTCTGAGAACCTCCATTTTCCTGGCTCAAATTTGTTCAAAAACTAGGATTTAGAAAGAAGAAATGTATGTGGTAGGTGGTACTTTTTTATTTCACCATGTAGGTGCCAAAATTATAAGAGATGGGACCATAAAAGGGTCCAACAGCACATACATACTTAAGAATGTTTGCAATGTCTAGGTGACAATTATAAGGGAAGGAGTCATTTAAGACAGAGAAAGCCCTAAACCGACAAACCATAAGAATAACTGGACCAAAGCCACATTGTTTTCTTTTTTGTTTTTTTTTGAGTTGGAGTCTCACGCTGTCACCCAGGCTGGAGTGCAGTGGCATGCTCATGGCCACCGCAGCCTCGACCTCCTGGGCTCCGGCAATCCTTCTGCTTCAGCCTTCCAAGTAGCTGGAACTACAGGCATGCACTACCATGCCCGGCTAATTTTTGATTATTGTAGAGACGATGTCTCACCAAGTTGCCCAAGCAGGTCTTGAACCTGTGGGCTCAGACAATCCACTCACCTTGGCCTCCCAAAGTGCTGGGATTACAGGCTGAGCCACCAAGCCCGGCCTCCAAAGCCTCATTTTACAGTCCTATTATCCCAAGAGTGTGCATGAGAAGAGCTCTAGACTTTCTAAATAGCACTTGTTCTTCCAGGTATTAAGTTGGGCCATTAATGAGCACATAATACACCTTTACCCAAACCTGAAAGTGACTCAGACTCCACCCAAAACATAATATTCCTTTTCTTTCTAATGTGAAGTTTGGGTTTTCTACTTATTCAAGGCATAGATGATGATGCATGTGAGTTTTAGAAATGATGAATGTCAGAATCCAAATCTGCCTCTGGTACTTGACAACAGGTAATAACTCTCAATCACTATATAATGCATCTAATGGAACTAGATTCCAAGACAGGAAAAATGTAGAGGTAGTAGTTATATAGAAAGTGTATTAGGGGAAATTGATAATTATAAGAATGTCTTGAATGATGTTAGGCTAGTCCTTTAGAGCCCCATATAAGTGTGATTATGGTCAAACTCCATCAGTCCTCAAAGAATATTCTTCCTGTATATTTCTGCCATATCTTTGAAGCACTCCAGCTGACTTCCAGGGGCATAATTTTGGTAACTTAACACATTGTTGTTTTATTTTTCAGACTTTTAAGGTAAGTCTGAAACAATGGTTTATTAAAAATATCTCTGACTGAAGACTTCTAGTAGTTTCATAACCAATTGCAAGTTCAGCCACTTGACATCCAAAGTCATGCTCATGAGGTAAAAGATGGTGGAAGGAAAGTGACCTTATTCCAAAAGCTGGCAGATGGAGAAATGGCTAGGCTCACACCCCAAACAGATCATTTCAACTTTTAGCTGTGTATAGGGATCTTAAAAGGGATGCCAGCTACAAGGAACATTTGGGAGTGATAATTGGTGCTGGTTTACATGACTTATTCCAATAGCTATCTTGCATTATTGTCTCCTATAATGTTCAGTCTGTTGCTACCTCATAGTGGGAGACAGTCCTACTGCCATCAGGTTTGCTTCAAGATTAGCCCAGGAGCTTCTAAGCAAACACGTAATTAAATAAGTGCCTAGTGGGAAAAGGGAGGAAAGAGAGAAAGAAGAAAAAAGACCATTTCTAACATTTATTTATTTATTTACTTATATATTTATTATTGAGTCAGTGTCGCTGTCTTCCAGACTGAAGTGCAAATGTCACAATCACAGCTCACTGTAACCTCTATCTCTTAGGCTCAGGAAATCCTTCTGCTCCAGCCTCCCAAGTAGCTGGACTACAGGCATATACCATCATGCTGGCTAATTTTTTCTTTTGTAGAGATGACGTCTCACTATGTTGGCCAGGTTGTCTCGAATGACTGGGTTCAGCCAATTCTCCCTTCTTGGCCTCCAAAGTGCTGGGATTACAGGTGTGAGTCACTGAGCCTGACCAAAAACTAAAAAACAAACAAAAAACTTTAAAAATGTATTTTGAAATGAGACATTTGTTAACAGTTTCAGCTCTGGCATTTGAGGAGCTTGGAATGGATCATTCTCATAAGAAAAAAACCGAAAAAAACGAAATGACGTTGTCTTAGACCCATCAAATTTCCAAGTTTTCAGGGCAGAAGAGAAAGGCTCACCCAGAGAGACACTCTTGAAATTTGTGTATCTAGAGCAGAAGGTGCTAAAACCATAATTGCACAGTAGGAAAACTTAAATGTTATTTTTAATGCATTACTGGATGCTATGTGAAAACCCTAATGAGAGAGTGAGAAATTTCTTGGGGATTATAGATTTATCAGAGGCCCCCTGATTTTGTGGGGTTTTCCTCCAGTAACCTCACCAGATTCTCACCATAAAATATGAAGAAGTTCTCTCTCCTGGATCTGGCAGTGGGAGGAGAATAAACCAAGAGCATTCTCCAAAACAAAGGCCTACTCTGCAGGGGAAAATATTTTGCAGATTCTTATCTCACCTGAGGGAGGACCATTTATAAAACTTCAGTTACCTCCAGTCTTTCTGTGGCACCTAAGAGAGAAGGAAAAGGTAAACTTGCAAATATCACAGCCCAGGGACACTGGCACACTAAAAAACTGTTTAAATTACAAGGTCATAGAACACTTTCTCACCATACACATAACAACCACCATATAAGACTCTGGTATAGTAACAGTAGATTATAACAGAAGAGCTGTAAGATACACATTCTATTTAATGAAAGTCCTTAGGGAAACCCAAAGATACTAGAGAAAACAAAACCAAGGATGTTAGAGAATGTGAATGCTACAGATAGAGGAAGAACTAAATGTAATCCATCTCCCAAACAGAGTAACATAAAGTCTCATACTAACAGCTTATTTATCTCAGTTTATGTTACCTAATATACATAACTTTCAACCTCATATTAGAAATCATGTTGAAAAACAAGAAAAAGAAAACATCAGAATCAAACTCATATCCTACACAGATTTTTAAATGACCAAATGGAGAATTTAAATGATTATTGTAAATTTACAATATACAGCATAAATATAGATTAGTCCATTGTTTTTCCATATGCTAGCAATGCACAACTGAAATTGAAATAAAAAGCAATACCATTTAAAAGAGCACACAAAAAATGAAATGTATAGTTTTAAATATCATAAAAAACTGGACATACATAGAACCTATATTCTAAAACTACCAACACTGATGGAAAAATCAAAATAAAACAAGATAGTGTGTGTTCATGAATTTGAAGACTCTGTATTAAGATATCAATTCTATCCAACTTGATCTACAAAACAATATCTATAAATATCCCTGCAAGCTATTTTGTAGGTATGGCAAACTGATTCTAAAGTTTATTTAGAAAGAAAAAAAGCCTAGAATAGCCAACATAATACTAAGACAAATAACTAAGTTGGATAAATTACATTACCTGATTTTAAGATTCACTCTAAAAATTACAGTAACTGAGACACTGAGTTTTGGCAAAGACTAGACATACAGATGAAAGAAATAAAGCAGTGGGGCCAGAAATTAGACAAGCATAAATATAGTCAACTCATTTATGACAAAGGTGCAAAAGCAACTCAATGAAGAAAAGATAGTGCACTGATGACTCTTTTTGGAACAATAGTTTCTGAGTTAAAAAAAAAATTACCAACAACAAATCTTTAACCTTTAACCTTATATCTCTCACAAAAATTAACTCAAAATGAAGCACAGATTTAAGGCAAAAAATAAAATATAACACTTACAGAAAAAATATAGGAGAAAATCTAAGTGAACTTAGATTTGGAATTAATTTTTAGACTGAACACAAATTTCATGAACCATAAAGTAAAACATTGATAAATTGAACTTAGTAACTTTTAAAAGAATGAGTAGACAAGCTACACTTGGAAAAATATTTGAAAGACATGTATTTGAAAAAGATATGTCTAAATTATGCAAAATGCTGTTAAAACATTTCAATAAGGATTGGTCAGGAAGATGATGACCAAGCCAATTGGACTATGCAAGTCCCAGTGTGAGTGAGGGGGTGCATGGAAAATTTTGTGTGCATGTTGGTGAGCAAGTGAGCATGTGAGTGGCTGACTGAGTATGGGTTAGGGAGATAACTGCCAGGGCTCTCCTGGTGTAGTTGCTAGTACCACAGCTGCTAGATTTGGACCCTAGCAATTCCTGGGATGCAGAAGCTGAGTGCCATTTTCTTTTTCTTTCTTTCTTTCTTTCTTTCTTTCTTTCTTTCTTTCTTTCTTTCTTATCATGAAAACTTCCCTGGGAAGAAAATGCTGGGTTGGACTGTCTAAGTGCGGGCTTGTGAGCAAATGGCCATGCCCCTGGTGCAACAGCTGGTGCTTCAGCTTCTCTGCTGTGTTCCAGGTTCTTCCCAGGTCACAGAAGCTGAGCGCCATTATTTTTTTTAAACAGACAAAGGTTTTTTCTGCAAAAAAGCAGAGGGGAGAAACAATCTCCCTGGATTCTCCCTCACCATTGCAGCGGGAGAGAGAGACTACTGGCTCCTGGCTTTGTCTCACCACTTCAGCGCCTGGCAGGGCACTGGCAGCTATGGAAGGAGTCCAGAGGCAAAGTCCCATGAAAGAGGACAAGAGAGGCACTCCATCACCATTTTGAAGATGGGGCAGGAAAGTGCTCCTACTTGCTCACCCTGGAGCAACAGACCTGATCTCTGTGACTGGTGGATAAACTACTCAGGAATTGATCATGATCCAGAGGGAATATTCTGAAAACACAAACTTCAGAGGGACCTGACGAGTGCTGAATTCTAGACTCCCCACCTGCTACACTGATCCAGCCATGGGATAAAGGGTATGGCCAGAAAGGGATGAGGAAGAACTCCAAAGAAATCAGTGATAAGTCTGGGACTGACCCAAACACCCTCCTCTCGAGAAATTCTCTGAACATCAGACCCACATTGTTGGGCCACAACTGAGAGGGACAAACCCAAGTGGAGCAATAGGAGAAATCCATTCTAGAACAGGCCTGGCTGTGGTGCCTCCCTCAAGTACATATCTGGGGAAGAGACAATCCCACTGGAGGAGATCTCCCTGACCATACCAGAATGGGAGGGGAGGACTGCAGCCCCACTAACCTCCACTGTCCCTCCTTCTTTCCTGCTTCGGACACTGAGGAAAGAGTGAAAGAGGTGGTTCTGCAGGAGAGACCTGATTAGAAGAACAATTACAGAGGCAGCAACAAGAGGGCAGGTTTTATTTTTTAATTTTCAATTTTTTTAAATTTTCAATTTTTTTGACTGTTTGTTAGTTCATCAATTTATTAAATATTTTCCCTTTATGTGTGAGTGTGTATGTGAGGGTTTGATCTGCTTCCCCCCAATTTTTTTTCTCTTTTCTTTTTCTGTTTCTTTCTTCTATTTGTCATTTTCTGTTTATGTGTATATATGAATGACTGAGTGTTCATCTTTCCATTTTGTTGTTGGTTGTTTTTGCTCTGTTGTTCTGAGTTTTTTATTTTCATTTCTTATAGTTTAAGGTGTGTGTCAATATATGTGTGACGGTTTGACCTGAATTCCTTTTTTTTCCCCTCTGACCTTTCTGTTTTTCATCTCTATTCACTTTGTTCTGGGCATGTTTGTGTGAGTTTAATTTACTTGGTTTTGTTGTTGTTGTTTGTATTGTTTCACTTTGTTGTTATTTCAGTTTGGTGTGTACGTCCATGTGTGTGTGTGTTCAATTGTTTTCTGCATTGGGTCTGCTTTGCACCAAAACATAGAGTGGTGTTGAGAAGTGGGACTCAGGGAACACATACCACAATAAGTGAACATTGTAACTCACAAGTAGTTTCTGAAACTTAGCAACCCATCCATATTTTATTTGAATTTCAAAAACTATAAGAGACAGCAAAGCTTTCCATACACTGTCTGATTTCAAAATAGGACAAATCATGAACCCGGATCAGGGAAGAATAGAGGATTGAGCAAACATCAGAAGGGAAAGCCTCTCCCACTGACACTGAATAGCAGAACTAAAGAGAAAAACAAGAGATCTGTCACAAATGAGGAAAAACCAAAAGAATACCTGAGGTAATTTCAAGTGTACCAAAGACAAAACTCCTGAAAAATCAGATCTTGGAGCCCAAACAATGGAAGTCACCAATAACTGGCTCCAGAATATGATAGGGATTGGGGGATGGATGGAAAATATGGATAAGACTCAAGAAAGACAAGATGTAAACTGAAAGAACTTGCAACAGAGATTTTGGCAATAAAAAATTTCATCCAGGAAATACTAAGATGACAAGCATAGAAAGAAGAATTAATCTAGCTGAAGAAATAATCTCAGAACTTGAAGACCAGAACATGGAATTAACCTGATCTGAAAAACCATAGAAAGAACACTCAGAAAGAAAGAACAAAGTCTGAAAGAGATGTGCAATTATATCAAGAGGCTGAAACTATGCCTAATTGGTATCCCAAAAGAAGAAAGGGAAATGGAGAACAACCTGGAGCAAGTATTCCAGGATGTAATCCAACAAAACTTTCCCCATCTCACCAGAGATGTGACCAAGAGATACAGATACAGAGAATTCCCACAAGATATCAAATGAGAAGACCAACCCCTAGACACATAATAACTCACCTACACAAAGTAAACACAAAGAAAAAATTCTAAAGGAAGCAAGAGAGAAAGGTCAGATTACCTATCTGGGAATACCAATCAGAATCGCAGCGGAGCTGTCAGCAGAAACACAAGCAAGAAGGGACTGGAACCATATATTCAAAGTCCTCAAATAAAAACAATTTCAATCAAGAATTTTCTATCCAGTCAAGCTCAGTTTCATCAGTGATGGAGAATTAAAATCCTTCCTGGAAATCCACTCTCTAAGAGATTATGCAGTTTCCAGAGTAGCGCTACAGGAGACACTAGGTATTAAACACAGAACAAGGGAAAAAAAAAAAAGAATGACCACACACTTCCCAAGAGAACAGCAGAGCACAGACTCAACAGAGAATACAGTGCAACTAGAAACTTGAAATCATACATATACATTAACCCCAAAGTCAAAAGAAAACATGCAAACAAAGAAAAACTTTTAGAAGAACCTCATGACAGTGATAAACAATCACATTTCAATATTCAGCCTGAATGTGTATGGACTAAATGCATGACTGAAAAGACACAGAATGCCAAACTGCATAAGAAACCATGACCCAATATTTGCTGCATCCAGGAGATTTATCTCACTACGAGGGAAGCAAACAGACTCAAAGTCAAAGGATTGAAGACAAGTTTCCAGGCAAATGGATCACAAAAGATGACAGGAGTTGCAATTGTAATATCAGGGAAAATAACCTTTAGTTATCAAAAATAAAAAAAGATATTGACTCTAACACTATTATAGCAGGGGACTTGAATTCCCCAATTACAGCCGTAGATAGATCATTGAGGCAAAAAACCAAAAAGGAGATCCAGAATCTAAACTTGATACTCGGCCAAATGGACTTAATAAATACCTACAGATTATTCCACCCAACAACCATGGAATATACAATCTACTCATCACCCCATGAAACGCACTCAAGATTGATCACATCCTTGGCCATAAATCAAACATTAAACAATTCCATAAGGTTGAAATATTGCTATGCACTTTTTCAAACCATAGTGGAATAAAAATAAATATCAACATCGACAAAACTTCCCCAAAGTCCACAAAAACATTGACACTAAACAGCATGATGCTGAACAACTACTGCATCAATGCTGAAATCAAAGGAGAAATTAAAAGATTCCTGGAAACAGGTGAAAATGAAGAAACATCTTACCAAGACCTCTTGGATTCCATAGAAACAGTTCTAAGAATTTATATCTCTACAAGCACACATCAAAAAAATAGAAAGATCACAAGTTGAGAGTCTAACAAATCACCCAAGGGAGCTGGAAATACAAGATCACCAAAACCCCAAACTTTAGCAGGAGAACCCAAATTACCAAAATAAGAACCCAAATACAGGACATAGAAGACAAAAATATCAAAGAAAACATCAAAAAAATAAAAAGCTGGTTCTTTGAAAGAACTAATGAGATTGATGGATCCCAAGTCAGAATGACCAAGACAAAGAGATAAAAAGCCCAAATAAACACAATCAGAAATACAAAAGATCAAATCACAACTGACCATGGAAAAATACAAAAGATTATCAGAGATTACTATGTATACCTATATGGAAACAAACTTGATTACCTAAATAAAATGGAGGACTTTCTGAAATCACACAACTGCCCAGGTTGAAACAAGAAGACATTGAGACACTGAGTAGACCAATAACAACCCAGGAAATTGACTCTGATATAATTAAACTATCTACCAAAAAAAAAACAAAAAGCCTTGGACTGGATGGCTTTCCAGCAGAATTCTAAAAAACATATAAGGAGAAGCTGATACCAATCCTATTGAAAGAATTCACAGCATCTGAGAAAGAATTCTCCCCAAATCATTTTATGAAGCTAAAATAACACTGATACTCAAACCAGGTAAAGATCCAACAAAAAAAGGGAACTACAGGCCAATATCCCTTATGTCCATAGATGCAAAAATCCTCAACAAGATTCTTACAAATCGGATCCAAAAACACATGTCAAAAATCATCCACCATGACCAAGTAGGCTTCATCTCCAGAATGTAGGGCTGGTTCAACTTTGGCAAGGCCATAATTACATGTTGATGTAATTAAACACATCAACAGATGTAAAAACAAGAACCACATGATTATATCATTAGATGCAGAAAAAGTTTTTGATAAAATATAGCATCCCTTCTTGATAAAACCCTCAAACACCTAGGTATAGAAAGAACATGCCTCAAAATAATAAGTGCCATCTACAATAAACCCATAGCTAACATATTGCTCAATGAACATAAACTGGAAACATTTCCCCTGAAAACAGGAGCAAGAGAAGATTGCCCATTTTCACCTCTCTTGATCAATATTGTGTTGGAAGTCCCAGGTAGGGCAATTAGACAAGAGAAGGAAATCAGGAGTATACTAACAGGAAAAGAGAAAGTCAGGTTATCCCTCTTTGCTGATGATAAGATCTTGTACCTTGAAAATACAAGAGAATCTGCTAAAAACTTGCTTGCATTGATAAAGGATTTTAGCAAAGTTTCAGGGTACAAAATAAATGTGCAAAAAACTGTTGCATTGCTATACACCAACCACAAGCAGGCAGAGACCCAAATAAAAAGCACAATCCCATTCACAGTAGCCACAAAACAAACAAAATACCTCAGCATCTTCCTAACCAGAGAAGTAAAAGACCTTTACAATGAGAACTAAAAAACACTGCAAAGAAATCCAAGAAGATACAACCAAATGGAAAAATATTCCATGTTCATGGATAGGAAGAATCAACATTGTTAAAATATCCATCCTACCAAAGGCAATCTACAGATTCAACCCAATACCCATTAAATTACTGACATCATTCTTCTTAGATCTGGAAATGACAATACAGAAATTCATATGAAAACATAAACAACTATGAATAGTCAAAACAACCCTTAGCAAAAGAAACAAAGCAGGAGGTATCACCTTACTGACTTCAAACTTTACTATAAGGCTACAGTAATCAAAACTACCTGGTATTGGTACAAGAACAGGCATATAGACCAATGGAACAGGATAGAGACTCCAGAAGCAAAGTTTCAATTTTTCAACAAACTAATCTTTGACAAAGCCTCCAAAAACAACCACTGGGAACAGGAGAACCTATTCAGTAAATCATACTGGGAAAACTGTCTGATCACATGCAGAAGATTGAAACAGGACCCCTACCTATCACCATACACAAAAATTAACTCTAAATGTGTCAAAGACCTAAACATAGAACCTCAAACTATAAGAGTCTTAGAAAATGCAGGAGACATCCTTATGGAAATTAGAACTGGCAATCAATTCCTATCAGAACCCTAAGTACCCATTCTATAAGAAGTAAGATAGACAAGTGGGATCTCATCAAACTTTGACGAGCTTCTGCAAAGAAAAGAAACCACCAAGAGAGCAGGGAAACAGCCCACAGAATGGGAAAAAATATTTGACAACTACATATCTGACAAAGGCCTAACACCTAAGATGTACAAGGAACTCAAGTGTGCTGAAAGGAAAAAAACAAACAGCCCTATTAAAAGGTGAGTAAAAGACATGAATAGATACTTCTCAAAAGAAGATGTACAGGCAGCCAACAAACACATGAAAAAGTGCTCAGCCTCACTAATCATCAAAGAAATGCAAATCAAAACCACATTTAGATACCATCTAACCACAGTAATAATGGCCATCATTAATAAAACAATTAAAAATAGATGCTGGCAAAGATGCAGAGAAAAAGGAACGCTTCTGCACTGCTGGTGGCAATGCAAACTAGTGCAACTTCTTTGGAAGACAGTGTGGCGATTTCTGAAAGAACTAGAAATTGACCTTCCATATGACCCAGCAATTCCCCTATTGGGAATATACCCAGAGGAATGCACATGTTTCTACAAAAAAGACACTTGCACACATATGTTTGTTGCAGCTCTATTCACAATAGCAAAAACATGGAACCAGTTATGCTGCCCATCGGAGCTGAACTGAATTTTAAAAAAAGTGGTACATATACACAATGGAATATTATGCAACCATAAAGAAGGACAAACATATGGACTTCTCAGCAACTTGGATGAATTGAGAGTGGGTCGTACCCTGTGACCTATCACAGAAACAAAGAGCAGACTGCCATATGTTCTCACGTATAAGTAGACCTTGAACAATTATCATAATACTATAAGAAAGGGATTGACAGTAGTGGGAAACTGCTAGGGAAGGGGGGATGGGATTGGTTGTTGAGGGAAACTACTAGGAGAGGGAGGGTCACACTTCCTCAGCAATGGTACCTGCATAAAGCAACATTTCTACACCTAACCCTGAATTGTACCCCACATCTTTAAAATAAAATTAAAAATTATAAGGAAAAGAAAAGTTTGGGCTTGTTACATCTGAGTTCATATGACCTAACCTATAACAGACACTAAAAGTTTTTGGAGATTATTTTAAATATAGCCTCACTAATCTTAAATGTATAGCTGTGTGTGAGGTATATTTCAATTAATCTAGGCCTCCTTATCTAAAAAAAGAAATCTATGGCTGATAAATTGCATATGTGGATGCCAACTCTGTTTTCACCAGGGTACAATTTTTAAAAATCTCTGCCTGTTGGAAACTTTTAGTGTACACGAATCATCAAAAGTCTTCACTGTATGACTGTATGACTTTTATCAGAATATGTGATTCTGATTTTCTGGATGAGAGATGAATCACTTGCCATAACATGTCACGAAATTGTCTTAATGTATAAATTCAAGTAAGATAGAGAAAGAAATATTTTACCTGTTGCCTTGAGTGCTCAAAATGAAGGACATGGCAAGTTTACAGATTAAAGTTATAATAAAAGGAAAGAGCAGTATGGCATGTGCTTGGAATACATGTTTATACTTCATTCCATGTTCAAAAAAAATAAAAAAGAAAAGAAAAGAAACAAAACAAAATGGGTAAAACCATGGCATTCAAGAACTGAAATGTGGAAATGAGCCTTCAATTAGAATGACAATCTAAGACTTTTAGTTGAAGTACAGAAAAAAAATCATATTTGTCTTTGCAGCATGAAATGCTATTGAGACTAAACCAGATGTTACATTCATATTCAAAGCTGTGAAGTCTTCCTAGCAGTGACAGTGCATTAGCAAGCAAAGTAAAATAAACAATATGATAATGCTGGAGTGTTGAGTTTGCTGCCAACAAGGGTGAACATAATCTCAAAGAAAAACATCCAGAATAAGAAAACCAGAGGAGTGATATTTAACTGAGGAAATGTAGGTAGATCAAATATAGGTATAACTTCAAGAAGAATGTTCCCTAAATTCAATGCAACCAAGGACAATCTATGTCTGGTTGTATTTGTTTCTTTTCTGAGATAAATGATTAAAAACATTTCTTAAAGACCTCAGACTCTAACTGAACCATTAAGAAAAATTAAAATTAAAGAATGCATTTCATAAGCAGAGTTCAAAGCATTCAAATACTTTGTTAATATACTGCACTGGCCGGGCTCAGTGGCTCAGCCTGTAATCCCAGTGCTTTGGGAGGCTGAGGTGAGTGGATTGCCTGAGCCCGCAGGTTTGAGACCGGTCTCGGCAACTTGGCGAGACCTCATCTCTACAATAAATCAAAAATTAGCCGAGTGCGGTAGCGTGCGCCTATAGTTCCAGCTACTTGGAAGGCTGAGGCGGAAGGATTGCCGGAGCCCAGCAGGTCGAGGCTGTGGTGGCCGGGAGTGTCCGCTGCACCCCAGTCTGGGCGACAGAGTGAGACTCCAACTAAATATATATATATATATATATATACACACACACTGCTTTTTATTTTTCATGATATATAATACCTGAGTACACTCGGGGCAAAGCAGCCTAGTGGAAAAGATTGGGACTTCGCTATCAGTTCTCAGTTCAAATTAAAATCTAAAATGTACTAGCAAGGTAAAGCCAAGCCTCTGTGATGTCCTCATCTTTAAAATGGAAATAATAATTACCCTACAGAATCAGATGAAATTGTCTGAAAGTTATGTAATACATAAAACATGTCAAGCCAGATACCTAGCACCCACATGACACTAAATGTTAGTTATTAATTTATTGTTTTCAGTACAAATGTAGAGTTAAAAAAATGGAAAGAGAACCAATTTAGCAGGTAAAGCAATATAAGCACAAAAACTACAATACAGATATAAACATTTCTATAAGTGCTCTGTGGCATCTTACTGAGAATGACTCCTCTGGAACCAGGGAGTCCTCAAGGGGCCAAAGTTGGATTATGTTGTTTTATGAAATGATACCCCATTTTATGTGTGTTGTATTTCAAAATATTTAGTAGCATTATGCTACAACATTGGCTACTTTGTGAACCTGTACTTTAATATTAAAGTTAAAATAAATCAACCTTATCCATAGTTTGGTATGTGAATCTGGGGAAGCCTAGTAAGAGGCAAAGCTGAGAGTAATTGTCATGCTTCACTTTACTTAGAATTGGCTTCTGTCTCCTTGGGCTTAATCATGATGCTCATCATGCCTGACTCCTCCTACTGTTAGTGAAATTTGTTTTTCAGCAACCCCCTTAGTCTTTTAATCAAATAGGAATTTATCTGGCATTCTCCAACCTTGGTTCAACTGATATAAAAGGAATTTTATTAAAATCTTTATCTTGATGATCCACACCAAGAGTATGATGGTCATAAAGCTTCATGTAAACAGCAACATAATATAACACTATAGAAAGCCTAAAGTGCCATTAGTACAAAACAAGAGTCACAAGTAGGCTAAAAGGTAATATTTGTCAGGCGCTTTAAGTGCTAGGCCCTATTCTAAGTGCTACATTTGTATTAACACATTTTATCCTTATAACAATCCCATGAAGTATCTTACATATCTTTATTTTATAGACAGAACAGAGAGAAGATAATATAAGTGCTGTGGACTGAATTGTATCCTCTCAAAATGTCTGTATTGAAGCCCTAACCTCAATGTGACTAAAATTGGAGGTAGACCCTCTAAGGAAGTAATTAACATTAAATGAGGTCATAAAAGTGGGGCCCTGAGGAACTAATACAATAGTATTGATGGCCTTTTCTGATTTTATGTATAATAGACTAATATTCTGAATTAATTCAATCTACTATTACATTCTTTTATTGGTTTCAAATGTTTTATATTGATATATTTTTCCAAATTTCAGGATCTCTAATTTTTACCTTTTTAATTAGTACTTTTTCTACAAACATTATGGCATCTTGTGACTATAATGCCTTCCATAATTTATCTGAAGATACTAATTAGAACTATTTAAAATTCCATTTGTTCTTATGGGAATTTCTTATGTTCTTCAGTGTCAGGTATTAGTTTGCTCATTTTGATTCTTTTATTTCATTGATGTTTTTCTTACTTATCAATTTGATTGGTTTCTTTACTAATAAGATATCTGATTTGTAGCGTCTAGAAATTTTTTTTCATTTGGAGGAAAGAGAGGGTTTCTAAAGATATCCTTTACTGTTTTTGACACAGTTGTGAATTTAATTTTTTCCAATATCATTTTTGAGATTCAATATGATTTTGAGAAAGAGCAATATTAAACTTGTATGTTCAGCTTAGCATTTTGAACCAGGATTCTGCTCTCAGCTCCTTTATGGTAAAATTAGTCTTGTTTTATAGTCCAAATTTACCCTCAGTTGATTGATTATTTCAGTCCATTGGTCTAGATCTCAGGCCTGGATCATGCAGGCATTATCTTTACCAGTTAACTGCTTAACTGTAATGAAAAGAAAGCACCTACTTGTCCAGTTTTATGCCTCCAAATGCACCAGGACACATTTCTCTTTTACATCATTGCACACATCTGACTATAGAAATGAATAAACATCTAAATAATTAGGGCTACTGTTGCAACTCTGTTTTAAATGTGAGTTGTTTTATTATCCTTCATTGTGTATAATTCACTGAGAAAAATGACACCTGGATGGTGCCCCTTTCCTTGTTTATAAATATTCATTTCTTCCTAGAGATATAAAAAAGATTAAATGAAAGTTTCCAGTTTTCCTGGGGAAAAAAAGAATGCCGATTTTCAAGTACTGTGTTGTTTATCACAAAAGCATTTTCATTTACCTGATGGCTTCATTGACTGGTGTCACAATAATGCCAAGTAAAGTATTTTGCTAGCTTAATGCCACCCACAGAGCTAGACAAAATATTGCTTTTTACATGCATTACAAAAATAGTAGCTATTAATTGTGCTGTTCAACCGTAAGCTGATCAAGCTGGAGAAAACAAGGAATGTGGCATTTACAATTTAGGAAGCCATTTTTCTCAGAATTCCAGTCATTTATTCACAGTTTAAATTTTGGACTTGGGAATATTTACCAGATTCCTTTAAGTTTTCTGATTTACTGAATATTTACTTGTGTATGTCAATGAAGTAAAATTCTAAAGAGGTTTGAGGCTCCTAACTGTGATTTACTGTGGCATTATAGCTTAATGCAGTCTATTTGTACTCTAGTTTAATCTACTAAAAGTTTAAATAAGAACAATGACCATGCATATTCATAGACAGTTTTCTTCAGTGAGCATATATATGTGTTTATGACATGTCAGGCACTATTCTAGGCACTATAGACCACAAAATAGTAATTTTAGAATTGTGTGGGTTTTTTTTCAAAGCAAGACCACAGCTTAAAGTAGAAAGAGTATAACAATAAGATTTTTTTAGAAAATTGGACTGGGTCCAGATTGTGAAAGACCTTGATGCAAAGTTGAGGGATGTAGATGAGGAAGGAGCCGTATAGACATGACCCAGAAGAGTGTGGCACAGTTTGTCAATTCTTTAAGAATGTCATTTTTGTCACAATTTAAATACTGCCCAATTATGGAAGGAGACTGATGCAAAGCAAGTGGAAGTATGAAGTGTGCAGAACTGTATAAAAGTGCAGGAGTGTATAAAAGTAGAGAGCGCAGGAGTGTATAAAAATATAGAGTATGTAGTGACCATGAGAATGGCATGTGGAAAGGTATAGTCATAAGCATCACTGTAATGTCGTGTTTTTTTACATGAAATAATGTTATTATTATTATTATTTTTAATTACCAATAAAACCTGTATCTTAAAGGTAGAACAGAACTCCTTGGGTCATTTGGATGACCCTGGTGACACCAGTCTAAATGAGCTGGGAGAGAACTTATGCAGTCTATGACTCAACCAAAAATCCTGATTTTTTATCTGCTAGAAGCCATAATGGGTAATAGTTATTTGAGAAAAGAGTAAAAAAAATTACAAAATTGGTCCTCAGAACTTACGAGAGGCATGGGTTAGACACCACCTCACCTGTTCTTTCATCATCACATCACACTTCTCTCCCATGTCAGAAGGGCTCAGTGTGATGGCTCATTATATGACGCAGATCAAGCCTGAACCTTAGCACATGACTAGTCATTGATTATCTAATATATCACTGGAGATGGATAAATTCAAGAAGGAATGTAGTTTTGCATCGAATTATTAGCCTGAAACAAAGAGATGAATAGATTATCATTTAGAATCATGGGAATTCATTTGATAGGTCTTTTGGGAAGTCATTTACATTGATATTTGATTATCAAACTTGTCAGTTGACACCTATCCTTCAATACTAAGAACTGGTGGTCTAAAGATGGTAAGAGTGATAAACATGGTGGTTCTCTTAACAAGAGAGCCTACAAATAATTACAGTGTAGTCAACAACACATTTTGAGACTTCAATTTAAATTCTGGCTCTATCACTATAAGTCAGGTGACTTTTGTCAAGTTCCTATACCTTTCCAGCCTCAGTTTCTTTACTTCCTGTCAAAAAGATATAAATGTTAACATCACAGAATTATTTTGTAAATTTAAACGAAATGCTATACACTTAAGTCAGATCCTGGCAAATAATAATGACCCCAAATTTTGGTCATTCTTATATAGATAAATGAATTTTAAAGTCATCTTGTGGGACTCTGTTCTCAATACATGCAGAATTGCAATATATAAAACAAATCAAAGTAAAACAGTGTCCATTTTGTTTGCTCAGTTGTATATTTTTTCTTATTATTAAATAAAGTATTAAGGGGAAATCTTAATACATATAGTCTGTAATATATCAACATTTAGCATACTAAATAGTTTATTTGATGGCATGGATTTTTTATTGAAACTCTTAAAAATAAATAAAATATTTGTAAATAAATAAAGTAAAAATTTGATAAAATGTTTGCAGAATACCAGAAACATCTAGAGAAGAATTCCAATCTTTTCTGAAAAGCAAATTTTTAAAAATAAACAAAACAAGAATACAATTCAATCCTTCCATTTTGCAAATGTGAAACACCCTTAGAAAGAAGAAATTACGTGTTCAAATGGGAATGTCAAGTCAGTGGGAAGCCACAACTTGTTCTCCTTTGTTCTTGGGAACAAACAGAGCTGGAAGCAGGATGCTCTCCTGCAAACTAAGACAAACTCCAGTCAGCACCTCCTCTGTGTCTTCAGCTTTGCTCTCAAGACTGTTCAGTTCTTGTTCTCCCCATTTCATCTTTCTTTGTAATGTTTTGGAGAAAACTGTAATAATGTGAGCAAAACCCACAAACAAAGACGCTTCCAAAGGGCAGAGTTTTCATCAGCTTTGTTCATTATTGCATGTCCAATGCCTAAAACAGAGCCTGACTCTTTATGTCTGTGGAATGAATGCACATTTTTCAGACTGTAATTGGAACTAGTGGGCAGGTATGATTTCAGTAAAAATAATAACGATATAATAAAGATTAAATTAGATTAAGTAAGATTACCTAATAAATATTTACTATCTGACAGACAATATTTATTTTATATATATAATAAAATATTTAATCATCTTTACAGACCTACAGAGTAGGTGCTTTTTTCTGTATTTTTCAGATAAGAAAGTTTGGAACATACAGTTTAAATCATTTTTCAAATGCACTGCAAATGAATAGCAGAGTCATTATTCAGATAGAATGGTGTTGTGCTAGAGTTTGCTCTCAAAACTACTAGAAAATGGCTACAAGATAAAGTCTATAGTTTCATTTTCCTTCTGTGAGTTTTTTGTTTTTTCAGAATGAAATTATGCTTGATGTTTTATATAAATATCAGAAGAAGAAGTTAGTCTTCTTCCAGAAGAGATTTCAGTACCTGGAGGAAGATGTGGAGAACATGCCAGAGCTGATGGCAGATCTGAGCCAGGAATGGACTAAAGTGGTTGGTTATCTGGTTGTGGTGATTTTAACTGTATTACCACAAATTATTTGGTACATCTTACCTCAAGAGGTGGAGTTTTACTGTGTTCAGCCTGAGTGTGGGCTGGACTTGATGACTGACTTCTAGTGAACAGAATACAGCTCAACTGAGGACATGTCACTTACGAGATTGACTTATAAAAAGGTGTGACTCGTGCCTTGGACTCCCTCTGTCTCTCTCCGATCACTTGCTGTGAGGAAAGTAAGCTGCCATATTGTGACCAGCGCTAAGAAGAGGTCTACATGGCAAGAAATTGAGGTTTTCAGCCCACAGCTAGTGAGAAACTGAAGACTACACAGGCACCCAGCTCATGAGCTTGAAGCACATCTTCTAGCTCTTCATGACTGCAGTGCTGACCAACAGTTTGACTATGACCTCATGAGAGACCCCGAGTCAGAACTATCCATCTAGGCTATTCTTGGACTCCTGATCTACAGAAGTAGTGAGATAATAATTATTTTAAGATGCTATGTTTTGAAGAAATCTTTGCACATCTATAGATAGCTAATTATAGTAAGTTACCCAGAGAAGGAAATGTATGACAAAAATCGAAATAAAACAATATTCTTTCTAATTTTTAATCTTTAGTCTCCTTGAATATCTAGTCTGTATCATAAACTATGAACATTCACTTCTTAGAGGGGGCCTGTACCAGACTGCAGTTACATAAGCATCCCCTGTGGGTGTCTTTCCAAATGCCCCATACAGAGTTTGATATGGGCACATAAGAAGCATTTTCCATCCCATTTACTCTACTTATTGAAAACTCAGAGGCCAAAACCATGCATATCTTAGTAATTATTTTCCCATTGTGCCATTAATAAAGGAAAAAGTACTTGCTGGTCTAGCAGAAGACTAATTGATAGGGGGAAAAGAAATAAACAAATTAGAGTCAGTAATTCTATAGTGATAAAATACCTTAATGCTAAAATTGCATAGTAAAGCTAGATCATATAATTTCTGGGGGTGGCTTTTTAGTGTACATTGCACATCAAAATGCATTTGTATGTGCATTTTAATTTGATGGATGGTGACACCTTCCCATTCAAAATGCCAAGTAGTGGTTGACAAAGAGTTCACGAGGGACTGAAACAAAGCAAAAGGAAAATGTCTGTGTAAAAAATGTTTATCCTCCATCAGACCATGCTAAGGCCATATTTATGAACTCTTACTGAAGTACCAAAATCAGTGTCTCATGTAAAACCACATGCCAGATATTATACATTCTACATATGTAGACATAGACAGTTTTTACAAAATTAAAAATACCATTCCAAAGCAGATAGCAAATGTAGGTCCTAGCTTATGGTAGCAGAAAGTATTTCTTTTTCAATTATTTGCTTGTGATGACAGGGGCTAAATCTAAAGCGATAGTTATGAGAGCTGTGATAAGTAAAATAATCATTGGGAACAGGATGTTTTTAGAAGTAGAGTAAAATAGGCGCATGGGTCAGATATGGAATGTGAAACAGATAGAAGAATCAAGATTCCTCAAAATATTTTCTGAGAAGTGGAGTCATCAGCACTAGTAATAACTGTAATTGAGAACACTAGCAGATTGACAGGCCAGGTGGTAGTGATGGGCAGTGAATTGGAAGTTCTGTTAACTTTCTTTATTTACATCTAAGGATAGATGTCAAGTAAGCTGTTGCATTTATGAATTCATATTTTAAGGAAGAGGTTGACATTGAAGATATATATTTGGTTGTCATCAAGTTAAAGATGTGATAGTCATCCTCAAAGGATGGCCCCACATGTTTCTTGTTTCCTAGTATTGAAAACCTTGTTTGGAGGAATGAAGATCGTATGCCGCTTCTGAGATAAAGATCATTGTTATTCAGAGAAACAGAATCAAAAGGACATGTGTGTGTGTGTGTGTGTGTGTGTGTGTGTGTGTGTGTGTGTGTGTGTGATGAATGTGTGGAGAGAGAGATGGAGGTGGGCGGGGAGATAATATGGAGGTGAGCAAATCTAAGAACTGCAGGGTTAGTTGCAAGGTGGGCCATTGGGCTGGACATCCAGAAGGGAAAGATGTTGTAGTTCAGGTCCAAAGGCCATCTGCTAGTAGAATTCTTTCTTGATCAGGGCAGGTGGGTCTTTTTGTTCTATTCAGGCCTTCAACTGATTGGAGGAGATTCATCCATATTATAAAGAGCAATGTACTTTACTCAAAATCCACAGGTTTAAATGTCAATGTTCTCCAAAAATAACCTCACAGAAAAATCCAGAAAAACAGGTGACCAAATGACTGGACACTGTGGTCTAGCCAAGTTGACACATACATTTGATTTTGTTATTTATAGAAGACATTATGGCATCTTTCTTGCCTTCTCAGATTACTTATTTTGGGGAAAGTCTTCTGCCAGGTTATGAGAACACTCTGGAAGTCTTGGGGAAAGGTGCATATGGTGAGAAACTGAGTCTTCTGCCACATAATAGAGCCATCTTGGAAGCAAATTCTTCAGAAGACCTCAGCTGTAGTCAAAAGTTCAACTGCAACTTTGTGAAAGAGCCTAAATAAATCCATTCAGCTAAACTGCTCCTGGATTCCTAACCTTCAGAAAATGTGTAACTGAATACATCCACCCAGCTAAACCACTCCTGGTTTTCTAAGGCTCAGAAAAAAGTGTGATATAATAAGTATTTTATTATTTTGAAGCTGCTAATTTGAGGCAATTTGTTATGCAGCAATAGATAACTGATACAAAGGAATAAAAAGCCAATTGTCCAGGAAGCATTTCTGAAGAGTGAATGTAGGAAGAGAAACATGATGTCAAGAAACTCACAACTAGGGTCTACCTGTATTTAAGTGTCAGGAGCAGGAGGAGAGAAGATACAGCTATATAATTGTCAAATTGCTGGCATTTCATTTCCCAATCCATCAAGTAGAGATAAGAGCTTCCTAGAGTGATGTGGGTAAAAATTAATGAGGCAGCATTAATAATGTATATAATATAGTGTCTGCATCATAATTGAGTCTCAATTGGTATTATTTTTCATCTTCCTTACACCTTCCTTACCATAGGTTTAGGTTTTCATCCTCATTGACAGGACGGGATTTCAGATGCTTGAATGAGCACTGTGACGTGTGCAAAATTTACAAAATTATTTAAAATTATTGAGCATAATCTTTAGATATCTTCTTTTCTTTTTAAATTAGTACATTCCAAAATCAATTTTCCAAAGCTGATAAAATAATTTTATCAATATATGCACTTATACCTTTAGAACTGTAGTACATTCTCACTTGATAACATCTATAAGTTATTGGAAACTATGATTTTAAGTGAAATGACATACAGCAGTTTCTATAATAACATCACTTCATTCTATGTCATTTCATTATAACATTGATGAGAAAAAATAGTTTCATTATGAGTTCTTTTGCTAAGGTTGTTATTTACTTTTAGAAGTATTCTTTTTTGTGGGAGGGGTTGGATTCTCACTCAGTCACCCAGGCTGGGGTGCAGTGGCACGCTCACGGCCACCACAGCCTCGACCTGCTGGACTCAGTAAATCCTTCAACCTTGGCTTTCCAAGTAGCTGGAACTACAGGCATGTGTCAGCATTACTGGCTAATTTTTCTTGGTTTATTGTAGAGATGAGGTCTTGCCAAGTTGCCCAGGATGATCTCAAACCCACGGGCTCAGGCAATCCTTTTACTTCGGCCTTCCAAAGTGCTGGAATTATAGGCATGAGTCACTGTACCTGGCCAGTATTCAAGTTTTTAAAAATTATTTTATCTATTTGAATGCATTGAAATTTTCTTTTCTTTTTTTTTAATTAATCAATATTTTTTATTATGGTTTTGTGGGGTACAGTTAAGGGTTAGGTGTACAATTACGTTTCATTCAGGCACCCTGTTGATAAGAGGTGTTTTCCCATCCCCAGACAGATATTTGCTACTGTTAATCCCATCTCTCCCCTCATAGTTTCCCAATACCATCAGTCATTTTCTTATAGTATTACATTGGATGTTCAAGGTCCATTATATTAGTGAGAACATGTGATACTCGGATCTTTGTTTCTGTGAGAGAACTCTAGTTCCATCCAGGTTGCTGTGAAATTCATGATTTTGTTCTTTTTTATGGCTGCGTAGTGTTCCATTGTGTATATGTACCACATTTTTTAATCCAGTCCTCTTTTGATGGGCAGCATGGTTGTTTCCAGGTTCTTGCTATTGTGAACAATGCTGCGATAAACATACGTGTGCAGGTATCTTTTTTATAGAGTGATTTGAGTTCTTCAGGGTATATTCCCAGTAGGGAGATTGTGGGATCATATGGAAGGTCGATTTTTAGAGCTTTTTGGAATCGCCACACTGCTTTCCACAGAGGTTGCATTAGTTTACACTCCCACCAACAGTGAAGAAGTGTTCCCTTTTCACCACACCCTCTCCAGCAGCTGTTATTTTTTGTTGTTGATAACTGTCATTCTAACTGGAGTTAGGTGGTATCTCAGTGTGGTTTTGATTTGCATCTCCCTGATGATTAGTGAGGTTGAGCATTTCTTCATGTGTCTGTTGGCTGCTCGGATGTCTTCTTTTGTGAAGTGTCTGTTCATATCTTTTGCCCATTTTATAATGGGGTTGTTTGTTTTATTCTTTTCAGTACGTTTCAGTTCCTTGTAGATCCAGGATGTTAAGCCTTTGTCAGACCTAGAGTTGGCAAAGACTTTTTCCCAGTCTGTAGGCTGTCTCCCTGCTCTCTTCATGGTTTCTTTGGCTTTGCAGAAGCTTGTCAGTTTAATAAGGTCCCACTTGTCTATCTTCTCTCTTATGACCTGTGGGTTTCGGGTTTTGTTCAGGAATTGGATGCCAGTTCCGATTTCCATGAGGGTATTTCCTTCCTTTTCTAAGGTTCTTATGGTTTGAGGTTTTACATTTAGGTCTCTGATCCATTTGGAGTTAACCTTTGTGCATGGGTATAGATAGGGGTCCTGTTTCAATCTTCTGCATGTGGTTAGCCAGTTTTCCCAGCACCATTTACTGAATAGTTTCTCCTCTCCCCAGTGGTAGGCGGTGGGGGCTTTGTCAAAGATGAGTTGGTTGAGAAATTGAGGTTTTGCTTCTGGAATCTCAATTCTGTTCCATTGATCTATATGCCTGTTCCTGTACCAAAACCAAGCTGTTTTGATTATTGTAGCTTTATAGTAAAGTTTGAAGTCTGGTATTGTGATACCACCTGCTTTGTTTTTTTTTTTTTTTTTTTTTGCTGAGGATTGTTCTGGCTATTCTTGAACGTTTGTGTTTCCATATGAATTCCTGTGTTGTTTTTTTCTAGGTCTGAGAAGAATGTTGTTGGTAATTTAATGGGTATTGCATTGAATTTGTAGATTGCCTTAGGTAAGATGGACATCTTCACAATGTTGATTCTTCTGATCCATGAGCATGGGATATTTTTCCACTTGTTCATGTCAGCTTTGATTTCTTTGAGCAGTGTTTTGTAATTTTCCTTGTAAAGGTCTTTCATGTCTCTGGTTAGGAAGATGCCAAGGTATTTCATTTTTTTGTAGCTATTGTGAATGGAATTGTGTTTTTTATTTGGGTTTCCGTTTGTTTATTATTGGTGTAGAGAAATGCGATTGTCTTTTGTACATTTATTTTGTATCCTGAGACTTTGCCAAAGGCCTTTATCAATGTAAGGAGGCTTTTGACAGATTCTCTTGGGTTTTCAAGGTACACAATCATATCATCTGCATATGCTGAAACAGATAAAAACAATAGACCACAGCTACAGACGAACCAACTCTCATACAAAAAATACAAAATAAAAATAAAACATATAGTGATGCTAACATACAAGCTAACCAACCACCTTTTTAGTATACTGTTTCTCTATACAAAGATATGGTTTACAGAGAGAAGAAAAGAGAAGAAAAGGAAAAGGAAAAAAGAAAAAAGGGAACAATACAGTAGGAATAGAATTAAGTCATTAAACTAATAGAATCAATGAGGCATACTCTGAGACATTTTGTTTAAGTCCAATGTCCTTTCAGGTCTGATTTCTAGTTTTCTTTTCAAACTGGTAAATTAGTTTGCAGTTAGGGTCAGTTGCCCCTGATCTGCTGTGAAGGACAGTTCAGATTACCCTCCGTTCAGGACTCTGGTCTATGTCTTTATCAAGCTTGTTTCTCCCATTTTGGTGTTGTTACCTAGAATCGCCAGCAGGTGGTGATATCTCAGCTGCTTGCCCCAGAGGGGGTGGGGCTGGACAGGAACAAGATGGCTGCCTGCCTCAGGGCAGGCAACAGGAGCCTTACAGCGGGCAAGCAGGACAGTCTCGATCGCAGGAGAGGTGGCAGGGATCCCAGCAGATCTTCCCTGAAGGGGTTTGATGTGGATCGCCTCGGCCCGGGTGGTATGATGTGTTACAGCCATCACAGAGGCCGTGGCAGTGGTGGCGGCAGCAGCAGCAGCAGCAGGGGGAGGGGCTGCGGTGGCGGCGCCATTTGCGCCACAGTGACTGTCCAGTCCGTTGCGATGTCCCAGCGGTGGCAACGGCCGAGCTCCGTATGAAGAGCAGGCTGCGATGTTGGGGTCCACAGCCCCCCGGGGCGAGAGTCAGAGACCCACTGCAGATCTCCTTTGCAGAGGGTTTCAGAGACCGGGTTGCCCCGTCGCCATCTTGCCACTTCCGGGTGAAATTTTCTTAAAAGTACATTTTTCCTAGATATAACACTCTGGTGCTTTTAAGCAATGAGAATAAATTAGAAGGTATTTATTCAAAGCAGATGAATATAAAATGTATTTTCCTTAGAAATTATTTAATATCACATTTAGAAATGCTAGATATCTGAAGTTTGAGATTTGGTAATCAAGCATTTGTCAATATTCATTTGCACATGCCAGTCAAATGTTTCAAAAAGTCTTAACAATCTTGCATTTACTGACAAAATTAGGTTCTTGATGGAAGCAGAAGGTAGAGAAAATTATTTATTCTTGCTTGACTTACTTACAATTTTGAGATGAATATTCTATAAAACTGTTTCTGATATTATTGTGAAATAAACATTTTATCCAGATAAAAATTTCATTTTAGACTATTCAGCTTATATTTTCAAAAGGTGGCTCAAATTAAACATTGAAATATATTTTTATGCAAGTCTGCATAGAAAAGAAAATGTAAAGTTGTCAGAGAAATATTCTGAATTTCAAATGAAGAACAAGTTCATTACATGAACGTGGTGCATTTGCACTGCTAACATTGATGTGAGTATTGCTTTTATTACTCTTCTTGTCTGTTGTTCTCTAACCCATTCTCTTCCTGTCTTTTCTGGTGCATTGAGCATGTGGAAAATCTGTTATTATGAGTCTCTTTTTGCTTCCTAAAATATAAATTTCATTGTTAGAAAGAAATGTTTGAGTTCTTCCTGGTATATTCCTGGAAGGGGGGTTGCAGGATCTTTTAGCAATCATCAAACTGTTTTCCACAGAGGTCGTATTACAAAAACATGGAACCAACCTTCTGCCCATTAAAAAAGGACTGGATTAAAAAAAAATGTGGTGCATATACACAATGGAATATTATACAGCCATAAAGAATGACAAAATTATAAACTTTGTAGCAACTTGAATGGACTTATAATCTATAATACTGAGTGATCGATCACAGAAACAAAGAACTGAGTACCACATGCTCTCACTCATAAACAGACCCTGAACAATTATCATAATACTTTAAGACAGGGATTGGCAGTAGTGGGAAACTGACAGGAAAGGGACAGGGGCAAACCTCATCAATAAGTGTACCTGATCTCAAATCAGGTGAAGTGGGGACCAAAGTGAGGCCCAAACTTTACCTACACAATGGCCATGTGTATACCTAACCCTGAATTGTACCCTACAACTTTAAAATATTTTTTAAAAAGAGTAATGTTTAATGAGAGAAGATAATGGATATTTATTCAGTGTTTACTATATGTCTTAGTTCTGTAACCTGAACTTAGACTATGAGATGAAGATTTATGTTGAAGAAATTTATTAGAGATTTTTCACTGAACTACTTGTATGGGACAGGGAAGCAAGATTGGGCAAGGAGAGGTTACTTGTGTAGCTGTGTAGCAGAGGCATTCTGAAGATGGATTCTACCTTAATATTGGTTCCAATACCATTGAATTGATTGCTATTGGATACAGGCTGGCTCCAAAGTAAAAAATGCAAGTCTATAAGCCAGTGGAGTACTGGAACAACCAGTTTTATCAACAAAATAGGCCAGGCGCAGTGGCTCACACCTGTAACTCCAGCAGTTTGGGAGGCAGAGGCAAGAAGATCATCTGAGACTAGGGGTTTGAGACCAGCTTGAGCGACCTGGCAAGATCTTGTCTCTACAATAAATTGAAAAAAAAATTAGCGAGCCGGGCTCGGTGGCTCAGCCTGTAATCCCGCACCTTTGGGATGCTGAGGTGAGTGGATTGCCTGAGCCCGCGGGTTCGAGACCCGCCTGGGCAGCGATACCTCATCTCTACAATAAATCAAAAAATCAGCCGGGCGTGGTAGCGCATGCCTGTAATTCCAACTACTTGGAAGGCTGATGCGGAAGGATCGCCGGAGCCCAGCAGGTCGAGGCTGTGGTGATCAGGAGCGGCCACTGCACTCCAGTCTGGGCAACAGAGTGAGACTCCAACTCAAAAAAAAAAAAATTAGCAAGACATGTTGACACATGCTTGTGGTATTAGCTACTAAGATGGTTGAGGAATAAAAATTACCTGAGCCCTGTAGGTCAAGGTTGCAGTGGCTTTGACTCAAAAAGAAAAAAAAAATAGATGTATCCTTGGACAAGGTGGTTTGCTTCAGCAGAGTGTAATGTCCAGAGAGGTACTCAGCTATAAGCAGGCAGTAATCCTGGAATCTAGAGGAATGTGTAAGTCAGTTATGAATGGGGAGATTAGGGCAGTGCAACATGACATATAATACCATCCACACCATGTATTACTCAGATTAACTTGCTCTGTATAGTAAGTGTACCCTATCTTAGAAAGGTTCCTCCAGAATTCCAGTTGGTCTCTTTTCCTTGGGTAATTTAGAAGATGAAGATTAGTTAGCAGGTCTCACAGTCACAAATTATACTCACTATCTTCTGCCTCTTACTTTTATGTATTCCCCTGATGATTGAACAGCCCCTTTGCTGGTCTAGGTGACATAACTGACAGGGCAAGCCTTATTTTCATAAATGAGAACTCTTTCAGGCCATGGCTGCCACACTTGTCCAGTTACCATCAAAACTGGGTAAAGCAGTACCGAAACACTCCTAAATGAATCATCTCCGCCCTTATCAGCTCTTCTACCTACTGATTGTTGGGGTAAATTACCCCAGGCAGATATTGACTCCTTTCTTTCACACTGGTCTCGCTGAACAAAGAATCTGAAGTGAGTCAGTGAAAGCCTAAGAATAAAATTAAATAGAAGTCTAACTCTGGGCCCTGGTGTAAGTGCTAGCCTTCTGAAAATGAGAAGTTCTAGGTCCTTAGAGTTTAAGATAGTAAAGAATAGAAGTACAAATTTCCTGCATAGGTTTTGAGAATGATAATTAGACATGCTTCTATTTCTACCTCTTAGTTTCTGGGCTCATCTATGCTCTCCACTGGAAATATCATATGTCACCATTTTTAAGCTGGTACCCCAACCATGTCTTTAAGAAGCTAAGTTCTTGCTCTATTAGGGCAGCAGCTTTGAGGTAGTATCATGTGTTGTTGGGAGCCAACATCTAAAGCTACATGACTGAGGCCTGTAAAGGCCCATCTGGAAGATCACCTCTGACATAGGATATCAGTTATACCTATGGTATTGGCATGTGATTAGTGACCAGTGAGCATACATGGCAGTAAAATTTATAAGTAAATCTCTGTACACCTGATGGAAAGTTGCACAGTAGAATTATTTTATATGACCTTGTCCCTTCTAAGTTGTACTTCTTTCTAGATATTTTTTTACTTCTATTTCCTTGTAGACTGGTTAGTCAGCTCTTGTTCCCAAAGGCAGTTTCTCCTAGGATTAAGATTAGAAACTAAATTATCATAATAGTTTTATTGCCCTGCCCCTAGCCAGGTAGAACATTTTCTTTTGTTTCGTTAATTACCGAAACTCTGTCTGCTTCAGCCCATGGCTGCCATCTTGGCAGCCCTGCATTTCCTTGTTCAAGAGTGTGACTGCTACTATTTGATTTTTAGAGTAGACTTGTTAGGATAAAATATATACATATACACTCATAGCTGCGTAAATCTATGCTTGCTGTTTTGTTTCCTTTTGCTACATTATTCAAGTGTAATAGTTACTATACGATTTATAAAAGAATTAATGATAAGGTATTAGCTTAATAGGATATAGCATAGTATTAAAGTCCAATAACTAGATCATATAAAAATTAAAGTTTAGACATATGAAACATATGAATTATAGTAAAGTTTTGTAGTTTAAGAATAAGTTTTAACTGAGTTATAAGGCATTACGTTAAATCATAATAGGTTAATAGTATAACTGACTGTTAAGTCATTTAAACTTATAGATTATAGTATAGTGTTAAGTTGATAATATTAATTGTTAAAAATATTGGGAATCAGTGAACTTGGATTGAACCTAGAGTTAACTCAGGAAAGTTTTTTGTATTAATCAGGGTATAGAGCGAAGAGTATAATATGAATGATTCATTGAACATTATGGAAACACTTTGAACAATTTGTATTGAAATTGTGCACCTGTGACCTTAATGTAAGCACGGCAGGCATCATGGAATTCGAATTGTTTGCTTGGAAATTGCAGATCTCGTGGTGGTCTGTGATGCATAGTTTGTAAAGCACAAAACTTGTACGCCCCCAGTGAGTGATTATCACACTGCTGCAGGGTATAGAAAATGGTATATAAGTTGGAAAAGGTTTGAATAAAATCGGCTCCAGTCCTGATCAGACTGTTCCCAGAAGAACTGACTCCGAGTGGTCTTCTCGCTGTCCAGATTCTCTGGTGCGGGTCCTAACCCACCCTTGGTCAGTGCTGGTCACCGACAATGTGTAATATGACACCCCTGATCATATGCCCTCTGACACATCTTCTTTGGTGTAAAGTTGATCCCTTGGTCTGTGGTGTTGTTATGCGTGATTCTTTTTTATAAATTTTTATTTTAAAGATGTGGGGTACAATTCAAGGCTAGGTATACAAATGTTCATTGCACAGGTAAAGTTTGGACCTCACTTTGGTTCCCACATCACCTGCTTTGATCAGGTACCCTTATTGATGAAATGTGTCCTCCTGCTCCTCTGGCAGTTTCTCACTACTGCCAATTCTTCTCCTTTTTTTATATTAGTAAATATAGTTTGTTTAAAAAAGTAAATTAGAGAGAGAGAGAGAGAGAAAGAGAGAGAGACAGAAAGAGGAGATTCACCTCCTCGAGGTAGGGAAGGGAGCCAAAGCCAAGAAACATGGCGACAGCCATGGCTCAAAGAGTACATGGCCACACCAGAGTGTAGTAAGGCAATGACACAACTCCTTTCTTATGATATTATGATAATTCTTCAGGATCCACTTATGAGTGAGAGCATGTGGTACTCAGTTCTTTGTTTCTGTGATAGATCAGTGAGTATTACACATTCTAAATCCATTCAAGTTGCTGCAAAATTCACAATTTTGTCCTTCTTTATGGCTGCATAATAGTCCATCAAGTATATGTACCACATTTTTTAGTCCAGTCTACTTTTGATTGGCAGCACAGTTGTTCCCATGTTTTTGCTATTGTAAATAGTGCTGCAGTAAACATGTGTGTGCAGGTATCTTTTTTGTAGAATGATTTGAGTTCCTCTGGGTTTATTCCCAGAAGGCAGATCGCTGAGTCATATGGGAAGTTGATTTTCAGATCTTTTAGGAATCACCACACTATTTTCCACAGAAGTTATACTAGTTTCCACTCCCATCAACAATGTAGACGTGTTCCCTTTTCCCTGCATCCTCTCCAGTTTCTGCTGTTTTTTGAGTTATTGATGATGGCTATCCTGACTGGAGTTAGTTGGTACCTCAGTGTAGTTTTAACTTGCATTGCTTAGATGATTAGTGAAGCTGAGCATTTTTTCATCCATCTGTTGGCTACTCATTTGTCTTCTTTTGAGAATTGTCTATTCATATCATTTGCCCACTTTTTAATAAGGCTGTTATTTTTTTTTTTCCTTTGGCATGCTTGAGTTCCTTATAGATCCTAGATGTTAGGACTTTCTCAGATAAACAGCTGGGAAATATTTTTCGCAGTCTGTGGGCTGTCTCCCTTGATGTTTTCTTTGGCTTTGCAGAAGCTTGTCAGTTTGATGAGGTCTCACTTGTCTATGTTATCTCTTATGACATGGGCACTTGGAGTTTTGATCAGGAATAGATTGCCAGTTCCAATTTCCATAAGGGTCTCTACTGCATTTTCTTTTTTAGTTGTTGTTTTGCTTTGGTTTTTTTTTTTTGAGTTGGAGTCTTACTGTGTTGCCCAGGCTGGAGTGCAGTGACACGCTTATGGCCACTGCAACCTCAACCTGCTGGACTCAGCCAATCCTTCTGCCTCAGCCTTCCAAGTAGCTGGAACTACAGGTGCCTGCTACCATGCCTGGCTAATTTTTTGATTTACTGTATAGACAAGGTCTTGCAAAGGTGCCCAGGCTGGTCTCGAACCCCTAAGCTCAGGCAATCCTCTTGCCTCAGACTCCCAAAGTGCTGGAATTACAGACTTGAGCCACTGCATCTGGCATCTCTCCTGCATTTTATAAGACTCTTGCAGTTCGAGGTTTTACATTTAGGTCTTTGATCCATTTAGAGTTGATTTTTGTATGGTGATAAGTAGGAGTCTTGTTTTAATCTTCTGCATGTGGTCAGCTAATTTTCCCAGCACCATTTACTGAATGTTTTCCTCTCCCTAGTGGTTGTTAGTAGAGGCTTTGTCGAAGATGAGTTGGTTGAGAAATTGAAATTTGTTTCTGGAATCTCCATCCTGTTCCATTGGTCTATATGCCTATTTTTGTACCAATACCAGGCTGTTTTTATTATTGTAGCTATATAATAAAGATTAAAGTCTGAAAGTGTGATATCTCCCACTTTGTTTTTTTTGCTGAGGATTGTTATGGCTATTTGTAGTTGTTTATGATTCCATATGAATTCCTGTGACACAGGTAACTTGTACATCAAATATTCTGAATATATTTAGATAAAGTATGAGCTGAGGGCTTATAGGTAAGAAAGGAAAAAATCCATGCCCAGAGTGTATATTGATTCCAGTCAAGATGAATAGCTGCCTTCTAAGGTAGAAGGGTTCCAATGAAATAAACTTTCTATCTTTGGTGAATACTATCTTACTGAGATGTAGTGTTAGTTTGTGTTATGGCAAGTTAGACATTTAGTGGAAGTGGTAGCTAGATTAGTCTTAGTGAGTGGGAACACATGCTATAAGAACCATACTCAGCTTCCATCTTTTATACAATGGCTACTGCATTTGTGAGTTCATTGCATTAGGAATGGGTGGTGGCCCATAAGGGTTTGCTGATTCCCCATAATGAATTACTCTGACAACCGGGTATTGTGCATGCTTTCTGGTGGCAATTGATATACAATACAAAGTCTTAAAACTTTGTGATTACTTCCATTGGTGCATACATTTGTCTCATTCTGTTTGTCCTTAGTTCTAATCTTTCTTCTTCTAGGCCCATAGAAAATGAGTAAATCATTTGCCATTGCTCATTAGCCCATTTGCATTCTTATCTTGAATTGCTTCCCTTCCCACACAAAGTAGATAGCCAGATGTCTGAAGCTTGATCTTTTTTTCCTCTATAAGATAGTCAAAAAGAATCCCTTCAAAGGGCCATCAGCATGAAGTGAGGGAGAAGCACCAATGCAACAATAGTAAATAATATGAGATATCTGCTTGTTTGGGTATGCTACCTTACTTATATTATCCGAACATATCACTCATCTTGCAATAAATTGTTGTTGGAGTGCTCAAACCTATGATTAGCTGAGTTTCACAGAATGGGACTATGGCTAGGTGATCAAATGATGTCCATGGCCAGACACTCTATCAAGATGCAGTAGCAGACCAGCAGCGGTTTGTTAAATGGTAGATAGTTCTCCACTGCAAGGCAGGAATCTGCTGCAGACCCATAGAAATCTAATGTGATTTTTCTACTGGGACATTTAATAAATGTCACCTTAATTACTACAATGGTATCTTCTAAGTAATATGGGTCAAGTGGGATCGTTTAAATGTAGCCCTATATGTTGTGTTCTACCCTACTCAACCTGGCAGTCCTCTAAAAATTATGCTTCACAGTGGTGAAAGGGATAAAATGACATAATAGGGCCTTTACTTAGAAAGGGATGTCATGATATACTCCAAACCTTTGATTCCCTAAAACTTCACTTATGTGACATGCTCCTAAAATACCTGTAGTTTATTCTGACTATTTGGAGCACATGTGACAAAGTTCACCACTTCATATGCACCTTGAGTGGTTACTATGATTCTGTCAATAAAGTGGGCTAATGAGATGCTGTGCAGAATGGCCTAATGGTTTAGGTACCTTCGGATTACATATATGACAGATGATGGAAGAGTATAGGCTTAAGACAAGACTAATGTATACTATTTTCATTGTACATTGACGTAAATTACTTCTGATTTTCTACTTTCAAACAGTTGGAAATTTGCATTTCCTGAATCAATGGTTGCATACCATAACCCTCTGACTTTGTTCATAGTTCTAGTAAATTGGAGCTAATATTTTACTATATTTAGAGTAGTATATTATTATCTGGAACAATCCGTATAGTTTTTGTAAGGACAAGATAGTGAGTTAAATGGAACTGTTATGGGGGCCACTGTGTTTACAACATTTAAATAATTAAAATTAACCAATTCTCTACCTCCTTGGTATATTATTTTTGTAACTTTTTACTTTGATATAAGTTTAAATTTACAGAAGACTTTCAAAACTATATAGAAAGTCCCCATTAGAAATTACCCAGTTTACATATTTTATTAATATCTTATATAACTACTTATAAAAACTAAGAAATTAGCATTGATGCAATACTATAATCTAAACTGCAGGTTTTATTCAGATTTCATTAGATTTTTGAATAATGTTTCTTTTTTGTTTGCTTGTTTCAGGACTAAATCCAGTATTCCGCATTGACATTATTTAACTATCAAGTCACCTTAGCTAGAAAAAAGAGGAAGAAATAAACAAATAAACAAATAAGTTAAAACTATTTTTAAAATGAACAAATCTGGAAGATTCATGTTACCTAACTTTGAGATTTATTAGAAATCTACATTAAACAAGAAACAGTATTTTTTGTCTATGCATATACAGATTAATGAAATATAATAGAGAAAGTAATAGAAATAGATTCACACATATATTTTCAATTGATTTGCAACATGGGTTCCAAGGTAATTCAATGGAGAAAGGATTGTCAACAAATGGTGCTGGAACAAATGAACATGCATATGTCCAATGTGAACCTTGCCCATTATTTGTTGTTCATGTGCAAAAATTAACTTAAGATAGATCATAAGAGGAGATTTCAAAAAATTTTTAGAAAAAATAAATAAACTTTATTTCTCAACATGAGCTCCATCAACTTTAAAACACTTTTGTAAGCTATGATACTAGCCATTTAGTTCATCCCTAAAAAACTGAGGCTACTGAGAATTTAGTCATATCAATGCTGTCTTTTTAGTGCCCTTTAAATATTCTTTAGGATTATGAAACACAAAGAAGTCAGAAAGAGCCAAATCAGGATTGTAAGGAGAATGCCTAATGATTTTCCATGAAAGCTCTTGCAAAATTGCCCTTGCTTCAGGAAAAGAATGAGGAGGAACATTGTCATGGTAGAAAAAGACTTTTTTTGTTGAAGCTTCCCTGGGCTTTTTTTCTCCTAAAGCTTTGTCTAACTTTCTCAAGACAGTCTCATAAAAAGTAGATGTTATCACTCTTTGGCCCTCCAGAAAGTCAACAAGCAAAATGTCTTAAGCATTACAAAAGAATATTGCCATGACCTTTGATCTTGATCAGTCTGCTTTTGCTTTGACTGGACCACTTCTATCTCTTGGTAGCCATTGCTTTGGTTGTGCTTTCACTTCAGGATTATACTGGTAAAATCATGCTTTATCTCCTGTTAAAATTCTTGAGAAATACTTCAAGGTCTTATTCTCACTTGTTTAAAATTTCCATTTAAAGCTCTGCTCTTGTTTGTAGCTAATCTTGTTGCTATGGTTTGGGCACCCATCATGTAGACAGTTTACTCAACTTTAATTATTCAGTTGAAATGGTGTAAGCTGAATGTCTGTGGTGTTGGCGATTTTTTCCTGCTGTTAATAGTCATTCTTCTTCAATTAGCATATAAACAAGATTTTTTTTTCTTTGAAAATTGATGTATATGGTTTGCCACTTTGGGCTTCTTCTTCAACATTGTCTTGACTCTCCTTACAACAAATTATCCATTTGCAAACTGCTAATTTCTGTGGGGGCATTTTCTCCATAAATGGTTCATAAATTTTCAGGGAGTTTACAATCCTTCCATTCAAACTTCACCATAAATTTGATGTTTGTTCTTGCTTTAATTTTAGCAGAATTTATGTTGCTTTTATAGGGATTCTATTGAAACAAATTGTCTTATTCTTTTTAATGCCTCGATATATATCGAAAACAGACATATTATAACAAATTAGAATGCATTTATTTTGGTGCAAAAAATGTTGAAATCTATGCAGTTTCTTTTTATAATATCCATTTTACATAAACTTTTAAAAAACCTATCAGAGACCTAAATGCAAAAGATAACATTATGTAACTTCTCAAAGAAAACACAGAAGAAAAATGTTATGACTTTGGTCTCAGTAAAGATTTCTTACCTCAGAACTCAAAAGAAACAAATCATAAGGTAAAAGTTGTTATATTGGATTGTAGAATAATTTAAAATATTGACTCTTTGAAAGAAACTGTTGAAGAAAATGTGAAGACAAGCCAAAGAATGAGAAAGAATATTTGCAAACAGGTATTTAATAAGACATTACCAAAAGTATATAAAGAACTCTAACAACTGAATATTAAGGACACATAAAATCTAATTTTTCAAATGGACAAAATATTTCAATAGCCATTTCACCAAAAGAAATAAATGTCAAGTACATATAAATATGTTCAGCATTATTCATTTATAGGAAAATATAAATTAGAACTATATTGGCCTAATAGAATGACTAAACTTGAAAAAAAAAGTGACAATGCTAAATGTTGACATGGATGTGGAACAACTGGAAATCATACACCACTGGTGGAAATGCAAGATGGTGTAACCATTTTGAAATAATTTGGAAGTTTCTTATGAAATAAGAATATTGCCAATCGATTTGAATTCTAGAGATATGAAAGCAAAGGACCACATAAAACCTGAATTGGAATCTTATAGTAGCTTTATTAATAATAGCTGCAAAATGGAAAAAATTCAAATGTCTATATGCTAGTTAATGAATAAACAGATGATGGTGCATCAATGTAATACATATTTTTCAACAATAAAAAGTTCATACAGGCATAAAAAATGGATGAATCTCAAAAACCATATACAAAGAGTATATATTATATGATTATATCTAGATGGCGTTTAGGAAAACAGCAAATTATTGGAACAGACATCAGAACACTGGTTGTTATGAACAAAGGGTGACGAAAAGAACTGACTACAAAAGGAGGGAGACAACATATTGAAGAGGTGAAAAAATTCTCTTTTCATTGTGGTAGTGGTTTTTTTATGATTGTATGTGCTTGCCAAAACTCATCGCATTAAAATTGAGCACAAAGGTAAATTTTATTATGTATATTATAACACAATCTGACCAAAAAATATAGTTATCTGTACCTGTTGATTATATTTTCATCCCTTAGAATACTAATGTTTCAAAAGAAGGCATCATTCATCTTAGGAAATTAGTAATCAGAACACATAAAAATAAATTGGTCTAAAGCATAAGTTCATTCTGCTTCTCTGCCTCCCCAAGTGAGCATACACAACCTTCTCTTTAAGGGTCTGAGAAGACCTGGTGCCCATTAATAATGCTGTTTTTCAGTCAGATTGTACTGAGCTCTAAGGGTTGTAGAAAAGGTTTGTTAAGATCAAGACTACTATCTGTTCATCTTTTCATCCTATTGTTGGGTGAAAGATGCACTAAGTTCCTCATTTTTGCATGGGGCAGTTTTTTTTTTGTGTTTTTTTTTTTTGAGTTGGAGTCTCACTCTGTCACCCAGACTGGAATGCAGTGGCCGCTCCCGGCCAACGCAGCCTCAACCTGCTGGGCTCCGGCGATCCTTCCACCTCAGCCTTCCAAGTGGCCAGAATTACAGGCATGCGCTACCACGCCCGGCTGATTTTTTGATTTACTGTAGAGATGAGGTCTCACTGCCCAGGTGGGTCTCGAACCCGCGGGCATGGGGCAATTTTTTCTGTTCCCATTATTCCACTGAGAACACTGCAAAATAGAACTTCTAAATTTCAGTGACAAAAGTCTTGAAGAAGCTGGACACTTTATGGGGCAGTGTTTAAATGTACCTACTAATGTTGAAGTTTGATCTATCTTTTAGCAAATATCAAATCAAAAAGAAAATATAATCTCCCAGGTTAATGAGAACCAAACTTCTGCCCCCTATTTTTTCCATGCTGGGGGCCATGTCCACAAAATAAATTCATCTAATAGGAATTAGAAGTTTTGAAGTCAAATGACAGTTATAGGACATCATATAGTTATGGAATTCTGAAAGTTTTTTTATTAAAAAAAGAAAAAAGAGGTTAAAGTGAAAGTGAGTGAAACAAAACATGATTTATATTTGAGATATGCATCCTACTAATGGTGGAGATTGGTAAGTGACCTTGGGCAAGTCACATATGCTCTGTAAATCTTGATCACATAATCTGAAAGTGGGAAAGACAATTATTTAACAAAAAAAGTAAAAAGAAAGCATATAAAGTATATGCAAAATACCCAGTATGGCATTGGCACATAGCAAATGCTTAAGAAATAAAATTCAAATTATTCTCCTCATCATCATTATTATTGAATTTTACCTGAAAACCAGGTAGGTGTTTCCATCCAGTTTTGAAACATACATGTGGTGGGGCAGAATGTTTTTGTTTATTAATGAGTGTGTATATGCATGTATATAAATATTTGAATTTATAAATAAGTACTCTTTTGCATCATGTAGAACCTATTTAATGAAATATACAAACTTTGATTAAACACAAACCTCTGAATACCAAGGTCATGAAAAATGAAATGCTTATACTATAAACATACATAAAAGAATTTGATTGAGTTATCTGTCACACCAAGAAATTAAGAAGACATAAAATAAAAATGTGAACTGTAAAAATAGCTAATGGAAATGTTGAATCATAAGAATATATATTTTTATTTATTTCTCCCAGTCTTCAATATATTCAAACTATTAGTCCACAAACTGGTTTTCAAAAAAGAGACCACCATACATTATCAATAGTAATTAGAGAAGTCTCTAAGGAACCATTTTATTCTTCTTTTTAAAATGTGGTTCTTTTTTTAGCAAAATTTAAATTGTGAGTGCTTAATTTTGTGTTCCCATTTAAGATAAAGCTTTAAAACTTATTGAACTTATATGACAGGTATAGGAGGAAGTTTTTCAACTAAAATTATATTAGCCCACCCCCATTAAACTCCACTTAATATTTAAAGGGAAATTTTTATATCATCATTGGATGTATTACATATGATGAAACATCAAATATTTCCACTATAAAACAGAGAGCTATCAGAGGAATATCTTTTACCAGGGACTCATTTACAGCTTTAACATCTGAGGAAACAGAGATTTTCAAAGTATCTTGGTACAGTTATTAGCTGAGAGAGGCAAGAGCCAAATGAGAGAACAGATAGAAAAGGATCTGAAATCTCTTTCAGTATTGCTGATGGGTAACATGAGTGACTGGCTTTTGGGAAGCAGTCCATAATTCGTTCTTCATCCTTAGTCACTAAAAGTAGTACTAAGATGAGATTTCTCGCATGTTGTATCAGAAATTGGCCAGTGGGAACATAATATTCCTGGTCAAGCAAAAAAGTTAAATAGAGAAATTGTCCTAGGCATTGAACAAGAGAAACAGAAAAAAGGAGCTGGCCACATAATCTGGTTCTTCAGTGTATCATTACTGGATCTCTGAACTATCAATGAAAATTTGCATTAACCAGCTGTTGAGCTTAATGTCTAACCTAAGTGTACATCAGAAAGCAAGCTATACTGAGAAAAAAAAAATGAAGACAATGAATAGATCCAATTTATGAACAAAAACCTAGCTGAGCTGATCTGGATGGATATACCCTCTCATTTTCAGGAATCATTTAAACAAAAATTAGAATAAAATCTATAAAATGTCTAAATCTATAAAATATCTATATCAAACAACAAGAAGAAAAACATAGTAAGCAAAATTCAGAAGAATATATACATGTACATGTGTCCCTATACCATATCCATATCTTTATTTATAAGTATATTTTCATGTATATGTCTATCTATAATCTCTATATATAATTATTCAGATTTTGTGTGTTTAATGAGATTTCTCAAGCTAGAATTTATTAGAAAAAGGTATGAAGTACAGTTTTGAGATTACTAATAAAAGATACATATATATATATGAACTGCTGTAGCAGTTCAGATTTGTCCCTTGGACTATAGTTTGCTGGCCCTGATTTAGGCAATATAAAAACACAATTTTGTATGGAACTGAAGTTTTTGATTCTGGGGCAGAGGGATGAAGAATTGACATGGTTAAAGAAAGGAGTACTATCTTTCACAAATTGATTAACTGGATTTTTAAAAATTAAAATCACTTCAGAATTGGCACAGCACATGTTCCAGCAAGAAAGACAAATACATTCTTCTATAACAAAAATATAAAAATGCAAACTAAATTGTACCTTTTAAAATACATGGCAAAACCTTGAAAAACCAGGGAGAGGGAGCGAGGAGGGAATCTTCAGTTGCTACAAGTACACAGAAAACAGAAAACAAAATAGTTAAGTATATGACCTTTTATTAGAGCTGGTGTGTGTGTGTGTGTGTGTGTGTGTGTGTGTGTGTGTGTGTGTGTGTGTTAAAGGAGTGATTTGGGATGTAGTATTCTTTCTAGATATTGGACTTATTTATTTTTCTAAATGCTGAGATTTGAAAAACTATGAAATATTTTAAACGTACAAATAAACAATAATAAAGTGACACAAATTATGTAATTGCTACAGATATTATAGTACACTACACAGATTTACCTTTTAGAACCATGGCAATGCACACATTCATTCTCTCAGTAGCTGAAGGTACCAGCAGTGGAGGGCTCAGAGCCGTGCATCACTCTAAGAATTGACCTTGGTTACAGGGAGTAGCCCTGATCAAACTTTTGCCTTCTTTCCAAGGCCAGTCTGAAGCCTATTACTGGTCAAGGCAGGGGTCCCAAGACTCAACATTCTGAACTCAATTTGGAAAACCTCTGCAGAGTCATCTTGGCACCAGAGTACCCTGCAGAATCAGTTGGTGCCCTTGCTGCCTCTGAATTGCTGTTCAGTTTTTCCCTCTGCTCCATATTTCTTCTCTCATATCTTTTAGAAATTGTTTCCAAGAATACATTCATTTTTCATATTTCCAGGGAACTAGACCTATGACAGTCATCACATAGATTTATAAAGTTAGCATATTTCTTAGTTGCTTCAAATACCATTTTTGTTTTCATTGCAGAATTAAATATTTCAGATACATTTGAAGATTCTCCCCCTTCTATTATCTCTAAAAAACTCTACAATCATTAATTCAGTGTTTAAAAAACCCATGAAGATATTTGTATTTTTCTATATATTTATAATTCTGTAAACATTATATAGGAACTTTTACTTGTACTTAAACTCTACATATGAAATCAGACAATTAAGTTCACAAACTCATCCTAGAAAAAGTTTCACATATCTCATTGCTAAATATCACTACTATCACCTTTGAAATACTCCCCTGGAAAAGCAATATACCAATGCTGGTGTCTAGTCCACCTGTCAAAGGAATTTCGGGACTCTTTTCCTGGAATGACCATCAGAGCTGTCATCTTGAATGTCACCAAAGTGCCTTCCTTTCAATATTCCCTTTATCTTTGGGTAAAGAAAAAGTCATTGGAGGTCAGATTAAGTGAGTAAGGAGGATGTTCCAGTACATTTATTTGTTTACTGGCTAAAATTCCCTTATAGACAGTGCTGTGTGAGCTGGTGCATTGTTGTGATGCAAGAGCTCCTTTGGGACCATTTTTGCACACATTTTTCTCATGTTAAGATTTTTAGTTAAGATTTTCCAAACTGTTTATCTATCAATGTTTATTTAGTCTGCTATGCTTCTCACAATCAGCCACAATTTTGACACACAATTTAATGAATTTTTGCAATGCTTTCATCAGTTCTGCACATTATTGGCCATTCTGACTTCTCTTCATAAATGACCTTTTCTTTCCTCTCAGAAAAGTGTTTAATCCATTTGTACACTGCTGTTTCTCATGGCATTATCCCCATAAACTTGAACTAACATGTTCCTACTTTCACTGCCTCTTTTGTCAAGTTTAACAAGAAGTTTAACGTTTGCTCATTGTGCTAATTCAAACCCCAACATTCTTACAAAAACAGCTCTGATGGCCATTCCGGAAAAAGAATTCAAAATTACTTTGATGAATGGACTAAGTGTTGGCATTGATGCATAGCTTTTCAAGGGGAATATTTCGAACGTGAACATAGTGATATTCATCAATGAGGTATGTAGCACATTTTTTAGGATGAGTTCACAAAAAAATATCAGACCTTGTATGATAGCATAAATGCATTCTACAACTTGACTTTTGTTAGTACTCAAAATTAGTTTTGATATTACGTTTGTTGGTGTAATTAGCTCTTTAAAATGTGATCTAAAGCAAATATTTAGAACTATTAACAGCTGACAAACTTCAAATGAGGCCCAAACATATCTGATATATAATTCTCTGTACATTTCTTTATAGCAAATACTTCAGGGTTAAACATTTTTGAAAAGTAAACCAGTCTAATTAAAATAAAATTTATAGTGTAGAAATCTAGAGTGTCTCCTCTCCTTGCCAGTCTAGTAAACAGAGTTCAAATTCTTTTGCCCACAAACCTTTTGCAGAGTGATTCAAATTCACCCATCTAATTTCACCTGCAGCTACATGCTGGCCTGGTTTCTTGATCTGGCCCAACATTTTCAAAGGAATGTTTCACAGGAAGTAGTTCTGCAAAATCTTGTTAAATCTTCTATAACTAATGTACTCTCTGGATAAATAATTCATTTACATTGCAAGCTATAGGTATCTCTTGCATGTACATTCATTCTCTTTGTCGTATTAAAAGCAGTGAGAAATTCTGCAGTAAATAGACCTATTCAGTGGTGTTGAGCATGTACAATATAATAGATGCACAAGAAGTTCTATTTGATATTGTGGAAAAATAAGAGAAAAAAATGTAGAAGAGAGTAAGAGAAATCCACTTAGAGGTGCCAATTCAGGATGACTGACTAGAAGTTATTGTGTGCCTCTCTCATGGAAAAGAGCCAAAATAGGTAGAAAGCCTTAGCACTCAAAGCATAAAAGCAAGATCACATCCTGGGACCCACCAGAGAAGCAGTGGTACTGAAAATGGGTAAGGAAGAAAGTAATTGGAAAGCCTAGGTTGGCATCAAATAACATCCTTGACTAAGTGGCCAGCAAGAACTAGAAACAACTGCTGGATGTGAGAAAAGGACAAGTGAGGGAACTCAGTTATAGACTCTGATGGCTACTCTAACCTTATAGGACTCCAGTCCCAGTGGGGAACTTCTTATACTGCTCAGAAGTTTAAACAACCTACATGGAACTTTGCAAGCATGCAAGCATTGAGTAACTTCAGCCATGCCATCTCTAGAGCTTAGCCCCGGTAGGCTGGGTCCTGCCGCCAGCTGCCAGGCAAGTGAGGGAGCAAGAAGATCAAATGCTTTCATTTGCCTCATCGTGGTGGTTTCTGTCTGGGGCAAACTGCAATGAAACGACTTGTGACTGGGTATACTTTTGAGTTCTCAGAATAGACTGCTTATGTCAAAGACATGGGAACAGAGTGGGCCATGTCACCACTAGTGATGCCCATGTCCTTACATGATCTCCTTTGGACAGCAGAGGTATCTCTGCTCATCTCTGGAACATTACCTTAGTGACCAGAGGAACTCCCTCCTGTTTCCTGCTAAAGTCACCATTTGTGTTTATATGTGGGGAGATGGAGCACAGAACTCACAATATGCTGGGCTTCCTAGCTCTCTCCAACCAGCTTTCCTTCCAACTTGTCTCAAAAGTCATGCAAGAATAGGATATTTTGGAAACCTGATAACCTTGCCTGTCATCTGGGATATCTGAGTACTTTCCTGGAGCAACATAGACCAACCAAAAGGCCCATGGCCATCACCACAGCTGGATCTCTTCTGCAAGCACCGCCTCCAGGCTAGAGGTCAACTAGCACAGCCCATTAACAACACTGGCATAACACAGCACTGGAAATATTTGTCTCCAGACCTCAGCTAACACCATTATCCACACAACCCCAGCTATTAAGGAGGCCTTGAACCTGTGCATATACACAGCACAGCACTACTACAGCTGTCAATTGAGAAAATCATCACACTAAAGCTATGTGCAACCAAGGAAATCTTACAGAGCCTATGACACTATCCTACCATTCTCATAACAACTGGTGCTTTCACCTGCCACAGGGAAACCAGAGGACAGGTCCGCCTGGTCAAGCTGTATCCAAGATTGCAGCCTCGCCATTCCCCAGCAAGGAGCTAAGAGAAAATCCCATGTCAGCATACATTTTTCAGACTAGTTCATAGTTTGAGGCATCAGAGAACTTCTCCAGAGGACCCTCCAGAGATATCAGTGACAAATTCTCAGAAGACAGAACCAAAACTACATGTAAATAATCAAAGCCCCAATAGATTATGAGGGGGAGAGTTCTGGAGTCTACCAGAGTGTTCATTGGAAGATTCTATGACACACAAAAAAAGAGAAATAAGAAATTGGCAGAGATCAAATCCTGAGAGACTTAGAATTTAATGGAAAAGATAGGTGGGAGTATTTATGGCTTTTCTAATCCTTGCAGCAGATTTCTGGTACCTGAAGGAAAGCTTCTCTGTGCTTGGGAGTCCAAGTGCTAGAGAGAGATGAGATTTGGGGACGTCTAAAGAATATAACATTGAGCTACCAGCTCATGCAGGATCTATTTCCTTTCCTTCTGGACAAGAGCTACAGCAGCGGGTGCCACACTGGATGCACATCAGTTGTGGGACTTTGCTTTGCTCAAGGTCCTTCAACTCTTGCACTTCCACATCTCTTGTGGACACTTCCTAGAACCTGCCTGAAAAGTGGGAGCCGGATAGCATGGCTAGGCTCAGAAGAAGGGCAGAACTCACAGTAGCCAGGCCTTCATGGACTGACATTCCCAGGGGAAGGAGGAGTGCATGTCAGAGGAGAACCCCATGGGACTGAAAAAAAAAAAAAAATAGTGCAGTCAACCTGAATGAAGAAAAGTTAAACAAGGCAAAGATGCTCACTTTCACCACTACTTGTCAACATATTACTTGTAAACATATTACTGAAAGTCCTAGTCAGAACAATCAGACAAGAAAAAGAAATAAAGGGTATCCAAATTGGAAAAAAAGAAATTAAACCATCTCTGTATGCTGACAACATGATCTTATATCTGGAGAACCCCAAAGACTTATCCAAAAGATCCCTGGACTTGATGAATGAACTCAGTAAAGTTTCAGAATACAAAATCAGCACAAATAAATCAGTAGCACTGTTATACACCAGTAGTATTCAAGCTGAGAATCAAATCAAGAATTCAATTCCATTTGTAATAGCAGTCAAAAATCTAAATTGCCTAGGAATATATTTATATAAGAAGGTGAAAGATCTCTACAAGAAGAACTATAAAATTATGATGAAAAAAATTGTAGAGTACAAACAGAGAAACATCCCGTGCTCATGAATTGGAAGAAGCAACATTACTAAAATGGCCATATTACCCAAAGTAACCTACAGACTCAATACAATCTTTATCAACTACCAATATCATTTTTCACAGAATTAGAAAAAAAACAATTCTAAAATTCATATGAAACCCAAAAAGAGTCAAAATAGTCAAAGCAATCCTAAACAAAAAAGGACAAAGCTGGAGGCATCACATTGTCTTACTTTAAATTATACTAAAAGACTATAGTAACCAAAACAACATGGTGCTGGTATAAGAGCAGACACATGGACCACAGGAACAGAATAGAGAATCCAGAAATAAACCCAAATACCTATAACCAACTGATCTTTGACAAGGTAAATAAAAGCATACACTGGGGAAAGAACATCCTATTCAACAGATGGTGCTGGGAGAATTGGATAGCTACATGCAGAAAAAATGAAACTTGATCCCTAGCTCTCCCCACATACAAAAATTAACTCAAGATGGATTAAACACTTAAATGTCAGATGTGAAACCATTAAAAATCCTAGAAGAAAATCTAGAAAAAATCTTCTGGACATTGACCTAGGCAAATAATTTGTGGCTAAAACTCCAAAAGCAAATATAACTAAAACAAAACTAATAATAATTATAAGTGGGTCTTAATTAAACTAAAAACCTTCACAGCAAAACAAATAATCAGCAGAGCAAATAGGCAACCTATAGAATGGAAGGAGATATTCACAAATTATACATCTGACTAAGGATCTACAAAGAACTCAAGCAAATCCACAAGAAAAAAGTAAATAACTCCATTAAAAAGTGGGCAAATGACATGAACAGACATATCTCACACAAAAAAATAAAGGGCCAACAAACATGAAAAATGCTCAACATTACTCATAGTCAGGGAAATGCAAATTAAAATTGCAATGAGATACAAAAAACAATAGTTGCTGGTGCAGATGTGGAGAAAAGGGAATACTTATACACTATTGATGGGAATGTAGATTAGTACAACCCTATGGGAAGCAGTATGGAGATTATTCAAAGAACTAAAAGTAGATATAACATTTGATCCAGCTATCCCACTACCACACATCTAACCTAAGGAACAGAGGTTCGTTATATAAAAAAGAAACTTGCACCTGCATATTCATCGCAGTACAACTCACAATTGCAAAGATGTGAAATCAACCTAAATGCCCATAAACTGATCAGTGGGTAATAAAAATGTGGTATATATACACCATGGAATACTATGCAGCAGACGGAAAGAATTATGCCCTTTACAGCAGCATGGGTGGAGCTGAAGATCATCATCCTAAGTAAACTGAAAAACAGAAAACCAAACACCACATGTTCTCACTCATATGTGGAAACTAAACAATCACAAAGATGGAAATTATAGACACTGAATCCTATAGAACACCAATAAGGGGTATGCACTGAATCCTATAGAACACCAATAAGGGGTTAGGATTCAGAAACTACTTTCAGGAAATTATATTCACTCTCTGGAGAATGGACCCCTTGAGACCCAATTCCCACCACTACATAGTAGGCCCATGTAATGATCACATATGCATACCTGTTGAATTTAAAAATTTAAAAACTTAATAATTTTAAAAAGTGCAGAATGCAGACTTCTCTGTGTCCCAGAACTTCCAGTCTTAGAGAAATTTCTTTAAGCAGAGACACAGACACAGAGCTCTGTTCTACCAGTTGAGTAGCCCTGGTGCCAATGAAGGATCTTAAAGAAAGAGATATCTCCACCCTTTGCCCACCACTGCAGAAATTCACTCCTCTCTCTGGATCTCAGTGTAAGTGCTCTGGTTGATGCCCTTTCTGCATCCCCACAGGATGTGTGCCTCTCAGGTTTAGCCTTGCACAAGGGATGGAAATCCACTCCCTCTCTACACAGAATGTCAGCATTCCTACAGATGGACAGAGGGGCCTGTCTGATCTAAAAATCCAGAAACATCAGGACAGGGGCATAGTAAAAAGGCAGACCACTTTCTTCTCAGCATAGTAGGGATACTGAAGTGGCTCTCTCCTTCTCCCCAACAAAGACCTCATGGCATTTTACTGAGAGCTCTGCCAATCACCTCTGTCAGGGCTGAGACTTTTACCCACCATAGGGGTATTGCATACAACCATCACTGGGGAATGAGATAAGCATCATGGGTTCTCCTGCATTCTAGACCCACAGGAGACAGTGAACCTACACACACACACACACACACACACACACACACACACACACACACTAATTGCTACTATAAGCAGCATCTGAGAAAAAAATGCACACAGATTCTCTATAACAAGGAAATCCAGCCACGCTCGGTGGCTCAGCCTGTAATCCCGCGACTTTGGGAGGCTGAGGTGAGTGGATTGCCTGAGCCCGTGGGTTCGAGACCCGCCTGGGCAGGCGAGACCTCATCTCTACAATAAAATCAAAAAATTAGTCGGGGTGGTAGCGTACACCTGTAATTCCAGCTACTTGGCAGGTCGAGGTTGCGGTGGCCGGGAATGGCCACTGCACTCCAGTCTGGGAGACAGAGTGAAACTCCAACTCAAAAAAAAAAAAAAAAAAAAAGGAAATCCATACAGTGCCTTTACCACTGAAAGCACCCAGAGCTGAAACTAAACCAGTATAAATCAGACATATTAAAAACTCATCTCTAAGGGAAAGAAGAAAAAAAATCATATAAAAATAATTAACAATTATAATAAGAAATAGTCTACCATAGTCTAACAAAATGAGAAAGAACAAGAAATATAATCCTGGCAATATGAAAAAGAAAAGAAAAGAATTGACAATTCCCACAAAAGACCACAGTAACTGTCCAGCAAATTGATCCTATCCAAAATAAAATGTCAAAATTTCACATAAAAGAATTAAAAGTGATTATAAAATTGATAAATAAGATTAAAGAGAAATTTTAAAATCAACTTAAAAAATAAAAACTTTTAGGGACATAAATAGGAGATAAATAGTTGTTGAAAATCTGGACTTCTAGAAATGAAAGACTCATTTAAAAAAGTATAAAATGAAGTGAAAAGTTTTAGCAATAGCCTGGACCAAGTAGAAGAAAGAATTTCAGAACTTGAAGAAGAGACTCTGAATTAATATAATCAGACAAAATTATTTTCAAAACATCATTTTTTTAAATTAAAAGAACACAATCAGATAAACATTAAAAAAAACCTAAAACACAGCCAGACAAAAGTATAACAAAATATTTACAACTCCAAGAATTGTAGGATTATAGCAAAAATCCAAGTCTAAGAATCATAAGTGTTTGAAAAACCTTTTTGAGAGAATGACTGAGGAAAGCTTCCATGGTCTTGTCAGATATTTGAACATTCAGATAGGAAAAGCCCAAAGAACTCCTGGAAGGTTTGTTGCAAAAACGTTATGCCCCAGCATATAGTTATTAGGTTGAATAAAATGACTATGAAGGAAGGAGTTCTAGGAGCAGTGAGACAAAATCATCAACTAACTTAAAAATGCAAACCTATCAGAGTAACAACATATTTATCAGCAGAAATCTTAAAAGCCAGAAAGTATTGGGGTCCTGTCTTTACTCTCCTCAAACAGAGTATCTCTCAGTCAAGAATTTTGTATCCCACAACACTGTTTCAGAAATGAAGTCAAGTATTTCTCAGGCAAAAAAACACTGAGGAAATTTGTCACCACTAAACCGACTCTACAAGAACTGGTCAAAGGTGTTTTAAACATTGAAACAAAATGTTGACCTGCACCATTAGAAAAACACTAGAAACTATAAAAACACAGGACTTATAAAACAGTAATGCAATGGAGAAAATGAAGCAACCAGGCAACAGTCAACATGAAGACTGGAACAGTACCTCTAATGTCTTTAATAACTTTCAATGCAAATTGTCTAAATTTTGCACTCAAAAGAAATAGATTGGCTAAGTGGATTTTTAAAAAATCCAAATATCTGCTGCCTTCAAGAGACTCACTTAAACAATAAGGAATCTATAGACTCAAAGTAAAGGAATGAAAAACAATACAGCATGCAATTGGAAACAAAGCTATTCAGAAGGAGCTATCGTTATTTCAGATAAAACAGACTAAATCAACAACAGTGAAAAAAGACCCCCCAAAAAGAGTCATTTTATTATGACAAAGGGATTCAACAAGCAGGTATAATAATTTTAAATATGTATACACCTAACGCCAGAGCTCCCAGCTTTATAAAACAAATTTTATTAGACCTCAGAAAAGAGAGAGAGAGAGAGAGAGAGAGAGAGAGAGAGCAACACAATAATAGTGAGAGATTTCAACTCTTCATTGATAACAATAGACATATTATCAAGACAGTAAGTCAACAAAGGAACAATAGACCTAAATTATCTTCTAGAACAAATGAACATAGCAATGTTTGTAGGGCATTCTACTTCAAAACCACAGAATATACATTTTCTAATCAGTACATGAAATATTTTTCAGGATAGACCATATCATAGACCACAAAACAAGTCCTAATAAGTTCAACAAAATCAAAATCATAATAAGTACCTTCTCAGACCACAGAGGATAAAACTAGAAATAAATTCCAAGAAAAACTGTCAAGACAAAAAAAAAAAAAAAAAAACAAACAAATTAAATAATCTACTCCTGAACAATCTTTGTGGGTCAACAATAAAATCAAGATACAATTTTTTTAAAAAAATTGAAATGGATGACAACAGCAACACAAGTTATCAAAATCTCTGGGATATAGCAAAGACTGGGGTCAAAGGAAAATTAGTACTGCTTAAGACCTACATCAAATAGAAATTTCACATATTGGCAATCTAATGGTACACTTCAAGGAAAGAGAAAAACAAAGCAAGTCATCCCAAAGCTAACAGAAGAAAGGAAACAGCAAATATCAGAGCAGAACCAAAAACAATTGAAAACAGAAAAAAAGGTCAATAAAACAAAAATTTGGTTCTTTGAAAAGATAAACAAAATCAATAGACTACTAGCTAGATTAATCAAGAAAAGAGAGAAGGTTCAAATTAGCACAACCAGAAATGAAAATAGAGACATTAAAATGGATATCACAGAAATGCAAAAGATCATCAAGATTATGAAGAACATCTCTATTTGAACAAACTAGAAAATCTAGAGAAAATTGATGAGTTCCTAGAAACATGCAATCCTCCAACCTTGTGTTGCAGGAGTTTTGAACTCCACTGTCATCTTAAGCCAGCAACCTCTGGATCTTATCCCATGACCAAGAAGATTAAGGAACACGGACACCAAAAGGATGAGTAAAAGAAGGAGTTTATTAAGCAACAAAGCTCTCCAGAGAAAAGAAGTGGCCAGAAACGAGTTACTGGTGCTAGGAGTTTGTGGTTTTATTTTATCTTTCTGGAGTCTTTCTCTTATTTACATCTCATCCTCCCCTTACTTCCTGAGACCCAATTATTGTTGCCCATGTGGGTCCTTGACCAAAGTTACTCCATCTTGAATATTACCCATAAGTACCACAGAAAAGCCTACTCAGGGAGGTAAAACCTCAACATAAATGCTATGTTAATGATATTATAATAAGCCAAGATCAAGTTAGAAAATTTAGGTAAGCTACTGCATCTGCGTTTAAGCAACAAAAGTCCCTTTTAGCACTACATACTTGGGTTGAGAGAATGTTCTTAACCACATTTGGGCATGTTGCAGGGGATGTTCCTGCAGGTGTTAAGTATCCTCAAGACCCTCACTCCCTGTGTGCCTAATCATCTTATGACTATTTCCTCTCTCACTTGGTTTAGGAAGAAACAGAAACCCCGAACAGATCGATAATGGGTAGCAAAATTGAATCAATGATTTAAAATCTCCCCAAAACAACAACCACCACCACCCCATGACCAGATGGATTAACAGCTGAATTCTACCAGACTTTAAGAAGAATTGGTATCAATCCTACTGGTACTATTCCATAAAAATGAGAAGGAAAAACTCCTTATTTTATTCTGTAATTTCGGTATTATCATGATTCCATGTCAGGAAAATAAATAGCAAAAAAGAAAACTAGAGATCAGTATCCCTGATGAACACACATGCAAAAATCCTCAACAAAATACTAGCAACCTGAGTCTAACAGTACCTCAAAAAGGTAATTCACCATGATCAAGTGAGTTTCATCCCAGTGATACAGGAATGATTCCACATATGCAAATCAATAAATGGTATCCACTACATATGCAGACTTAAAAACAAAAATTATATGATAATTTTAATAGATGCAGAAATAGTATTTGATTAAAAACTATCATCACTTCATGATGAAAACTCTCAACAAAATAGGCATAGTAGGAGCATATCTCAGAATAATAAAAACTACATATGTAAATCCCACAGTTGACATCATACTGAATGAGGAAAAGTTAAAAGCCCCTTCAGGACTAGAAAAAGACAAGGATACCATCCACTTTCACCACTTCTATTCAACATAATATAGTAATAGAAGACTTAGCCACAGCAAACAGGAAAGAGAAAGAAATAAAGGGTATCCAAATCAGAAACAAAATAAACTGTCTCTGTTTGCTGATGATAGGATCCCATACCTGAAAAACCACAGAATTTTCTCCCAAAGACTCTCGGAATTGACAAATAAATTCCATATAGTCTCAAGTTACAGAATAAGCACACACAAATCAGTAGCATTACTATAATCACTAATATCCAGGCTGAGATCAAATTAAGAATTCATTTCCTGGAGGGAATGCAAGATGGTTACCATGGAGCAGCAGATTGGTGCCTCTCTCTCTAAGCACAGAAGAGAGTAGGGAACCAGCTGCCAATATCCACAGGCACTCTAAACAGTTTTGTATGGGTGAATCACCCTGCACCTAGCAGAGGTCCTTTAGAACACATAGAGATGAGAATGCAGACTGCTGCAATGGCAGACACTGAGACCTAGGCACCTCACCCTCTGCCATGTGCCAGACTCACATAGGAACTGAAGTTCTGCTATGTGTATGAGAGGGAGTGAGTGATCCTGACACACTCTTGGTTGGTTTTCCCCCTCCCAGCTGCATGCAAGTTGTTGGCCCCACATGGGAGGAGTCCTGGTAAGAACACAGCAGTGGACGACTGTAGACCAAGCAAAACAGTGAACAATTCATGCCTGGATAGCCCAAGCATGCACCTTCCACCAGCAAAACCCCTGGCTAAATCCCATCAGGAAAGCTCACCTACAAACTATAGTTGACTGACACCCACTTCCAACATCTGGCAGCCACCCCCTCCCAGAACAGGAAGTATATCCTGCCAGCCCCATGAGCCCACAGGCTGACGTGAATGGGGAAAAAAGGACATGAAAGATACCCAAAGTCTCTCCTGATAAGGCTTCTTGGCTGCAAACCACAAACAATAGACAGGGGGCTCATTCCTCCACCTGTTCTCTGCAGAGTACTTACAATAGGGGTTGAAAATAAGCCTGACCAGACTAACCACAGGAAAAGGCTTTCAGCAGATTAGTCTTTTTCAGGCTGGAGAGTGAGCAGAAGTGAATACTACCTTCTCTCATGAATAATCTATATTGAATGACAGAAAAGGCCCTAGAACAGAAAGACACTAACTAATTTCAAAACAACAAAACCAAAGAAGAAAGATGAAAAGAGAAAAGTTGCATTTCACAAATGAGGAAAAAATCAATAAAGAAACACAGAGAATCCTAAAAGTCTTAAATAAACAGTGCCTAAAAAATCAGCTATCAATGCACAAACAATGGAAGCCCCTAAAAAGACCTACCCTGAATGACAGTCACAAAACTCAGAGATTGGATGGCTAAAATGAATAAAGAGAACCACAAGAAACTAAAAGAAAAATTCACCAAAGCCATACAGGAAGCAAAAGTGGAGTTGGCCAATTTCAGAAATACCTATTCTGAAATACTGGAAATGAAGAACTTCATCCTGGAATTTGAAGACATAATAATAAGCATAGGGAGCACAATCGATGAGGCACAGGAGAGAATCTCAGAACTTGAAGAACAAAATATGAAACAAATTTGAACAGTCTGTCAAAAACATAGAAAAAAGACTCAGAAAGAATGAGCAAAGACTGAGACATGTGGGACTATGTCAAGAAGCCAAATGTATGTCTGTTTGGTATCCCCACAGCAGAAGGGAAAACTGAGAACACCATGGAACAAGCATTCCATGAGGTATCCCAAAAATTTCCCACATTTCACTAGAGAGGTGACCATTCAAGCACAAGAGATTAAGAGAACTCCCACAAGGTATCATGCGAGAAAATCATTCCCAAGTCACATAGTAATACATATGCACAAAGAAAGCATGAAGGAAAAAATTCCTAAAGTCAGCAAGAGAGAAAGGTCAGACCCTTACCAGGGAAGATCTACCATGTTTGCTCCAGTCTTATCTGCAGAAATACTAAAAGTCAGAAGGATCTGGCTTCCCATTTTTAACATTCTCAAAGATAAGCAATTCCATCCAAGAATTTTCTTCCTCTCCAAGCTAAACTTCATCAGTGATGGGGAATTAAAATTCTTCTCAGACATCCAATTCCTAAGAGAATAAAGCATCTCCAGACCAGCCCTTCAGGAGATACCTAAGAAGATGTTGAACACAGACACAAAAGAATGGTCACACCAATCACAAAAGTGCAATCAAGTACAGAGTTAATAGAACATACAGATCATTCATAAAAGTGAAAGTGCACACACATATAAATAAAAAGGTAAAAAAGAAAGAAAAACAACTCCCTAAGAGCCCTGTGACAGAGATAAGCCCTCACATTTAAATAATTAATTTGAATATGAATGGACTGAATGCACTACTGAAAAGGCATAGAGTGACAAAGTAAAAAAAGAAACATGATCCAACCTTCTACTGCCTCCAAGAAGCCGATATCACTGCAAAGGATACCCACAGGCTAAAAGTTAAAGGCTGGAAAATGACCTTTCATACAAATGGAAAGCAGAAAAGAGCAGGAGTAACTATTCCTATTCTGATATAAACAAAACAGACTTCAAATCATCAAAAGTTAAAAAGGACAAGGAAAAACACTTCATAATGATAAAAGGTTCAATCTACTAGCAAGAAATATCCATCTTAAACATATATGTATCCAACAAAAAAGCACCAGGTTTTATAAGACTACTAAGAGAACTAAGAAAGGACATTGACATTCACACAATCATAGCTAGAGATTTCCCTACCCTGGCTAACAGTCCTAGTTATCATCAAGTCAAAAAATCAAGAAGGAGTTCTGGAATCTTAACTTGACAGTCAATCAAATACATTTAATAGACACCTACAGAACATCCTGCCCAACAACTGCAGAATATATACTCTACTCATTAACACATGGAACATACTCTAAAATTGAACACATTCTCGGACATAAATCAAGCATGAACAAATTTCAAATGATCAAAATAATATCTTGCATCTTCTCAGATCACTTGTATAAAAATTGCCAACAACAAGATCTCCCAAAACACATGAAGACATGGACACTAAACAAAATGTTGATGAATGATTTCAGGGTAAACACAGAAATTAAGACAGAAATATGAAGATTACTGGAAACAAACAAAAACAAAGAAACATCTTATCAGAATCTCTGGGATGCCATGAAATCAGTGCTGAGAGAAAAACTCATAGCATTGCACACACACATCAAGAAAATATAAAGATCACAAGTAAACAGCCTAATGTCACACTCAAGGGAGCTGAAAAGGTAAGATCCTCCAAATCCTATAAAAATTCAGATCACTAAGATAAAGTCACAATTGCAGAATATAGAAGACAAAAGTATAATAGAAAAGATCAAAAGACAAAAAGCAGATTCTTTGAAAGAATGAATAAGATTATTGGACCCCTGGCCAGAATAACAGAGAGAGAGAGACAGAGACAGAGACAGAGAAAGAGAGAGAGAGAGAGAAAATCCAAATAAACACAAAAAAGGTGATGTCACAACTGATCCTGAAGAAATTCAAAAGATCATCAGAGATTACTATGGACACCTGTATGCAAATAAACTAGAAAATCTAAAGGAAAGGGAGAGTTTTTGTGGCTTTTTTTTCTCTTGATTTTCTTCAAGGTTGAAACAAGGAAAAATTGAAACTCTAAACAGACCAATAAGAATGCAGAAAATTGACTCAGTCATAAGAAACCTCCCTACCAAAAAAGACCCTGGACCAGATGGCTTCACAGCTGAATTCTACAAGACATCCAAAGGAGAACTGATACCAACCTTATTGAAAATATTTCATGCAATTGTTAATTATGGAGTTCTCCCCAACTCATTTTATGAAGCTAGCATCATACGGATACCCAGATCTTTCAAGGAGAGATAATTATAGGCCAATCTCCTAGATGAATATAGATGCGAAAATTCTCAACAAGATTCTAGCAAATTGGATCCAACAACACATTTCGAGGATCATCCAATGTAACCAACTAGACCTCATTCCTGGAATGCAAGGCTGGTTCAACATTCACAGAACCATAAATGTAATTCAGCATGTTAACAAACTTGAACAGTAACACCAAACCACAGAGTATCTCATTATATGCAGAAAAAAACATTCAACAAAATCTAGCATCTGTTCTTGATAAAGACCCTTGAACACCTAGGCATAAAAAGAACATTCCTCGAAATAATAAGAATCATCTATGAATACTCTATAGCCAACATTTTGCTCAAGAAGCTGAAAACATTTCCTCTAAGAACTGGAACAAGCCGGGCTCAGTGGCTCAGCCTGTAATCCCATGCCCTTGGGAGGCTGAAGTGAGTGGATTGCCTGAGCCCGCGGGTTCGAGACCTGCTTGGGCAGCGAGACCTCATCTCTACAATAAATCAAAAAATCAGCTGGGCGTGGTAGCACATGCCTGTAATTCCAGCTACTTGGAAGGCTGAGGTGGAAGGATCACCGGAGCCCAGTAGGTTGAGGCTGCGGTGGCCGGGAGCGGCCACTGCACTCCAGTCTGGGTGACAGAGTGAGACTCCAACTCAAAAAACAAACAAACAAACAAAAGAACTGGAACAAGACTTGGATGACTACTCTCATCTCTCCTATTCAACATAGTGTTGGAAGTCCTATTAGGCATATCCAAATAGGAAAAGAGGAAGTTAAGCTATCCCTCTTTACAGACAATATGATTCTATACCTGGAAAGCATCCTCACACTGATAAATGACTTTGATAAAGTTCTGGGGTGCAAAATTAATGTGAATAAGGCTTTGCATTTCTATACACCAGCAAGAAGCATGTGGAGAACTAAATAAAACAAAAAGCAAAAACACAATCCCATTTACAATAGCCATAGAAAAATTAAGTACCTGAGCATTTACCTAACCTGAGAAGTGAGAGACCTTTATAAGGAAAACTACAAAACACTGCTCAAAGAAATCAAAGATAACACAAACAAATGGAAAAGCACCCTATGCTCATGGATTTGAAGAATTTATATTGTCAAGATGTCCATCCTACCAACGTAATCTATAGATTCAAGACAATACCCATCAAATTACCAACATCACTTTTCTCAGACCTGGAAAGACAATGCAGAAAGTCATTGGGAACTAAAAAGAGCACAAGTAGCCAAAACAGTTCTCAGCAAACGGAACAAAGCATGAGGTATCACATTTACAAACTTTAAACATTTTTGCAAGGCTACAGTAAACAAGAGAGCATGATATTGGTGCAAGAATAGGCACATAGACCAATTGAGTAAGACAGAGATTCCAGAAATAAAAACCCAGTCTCTCAAACAACTCGTCTTCAACAAAGCCACCATAACAATCATTGGAAAAGGAGATAGCATTTAGCAAATGTTGCTGGAAAAACTGACTAAGCACATGCAGAAGTATGAAACTGGAAACCTATCTATCATCATATACAAAAATCAACTCAAAATGATCAAAGACCTAAATGTGAAACCACAAACTATAAGAATCCTAAAAGAAAACGTAAGAAATATCCTTCTGGATATTGGAGTAGGCAATGAATTCATGATCAAGTCCCCAAAAGTGAATGCTGCAAAAGCTGAGATAGATAGGTGAGACCTTGTTAAACTGAAAAGCTTTTGCACAGCAAAAGAAACAATAAAGAAAATAAAGAGATAACTCATAGAATGGGAAACATATTTGCAAATTATGCATCTGAAAAAGACCTGAAACCCAGGATCTACACAGAACTCAAACAAAGTGAAAGGAGAAAAAAAATAAAAAGCGGGCAAAGGACATGAGCATATACTTCTCAAAAGTAGACATGCAAGCAGTCAACAGACACATGAACAACTGCTCTGCCTCACTAATCATCAGAAAAATGCAAATCGAAACTACAAGGAGATACCGCCACATGCGGTAAGGATGGCTATCATTAATAAGTCAAAAAACAACAGGTGCTGGTGCAGCTGCAGAGAGAAGGGAATGCTTCTACACTGTTGGTGGGAATGTAAGCTAGTTCAACCTCTATGGAAAGCAGTTTGGATATTTCTAAAATAACTAAAAAATTAAAATAAAAAATGTATCTTCCATATGATCCTGCAACCCCTTTCCTGAGAATATACCTGAAGGAAAATAATCACTCTACCAAAAAGACACCTGCACCTGCATGTTTATTGCGGCACCATTCACAATAGTATAAGCATGGAACCAACCCTGCTGCATATCAAAAGTGGACTGGGTAAATAAAATGTGGTATATACACACAATGAAGTATTACGCAGCTATAAAGAACAAAATTGTGACCTTTGCAGCAACTTGGATGCAGTTGGAGACCATCTTACTAAGTTAACTATCACAAAAAGAAAGAACTGAATACCACATGTTCTCACTCATAAATAGGCCCTGATCATTGGTCACACTAGCACAAGGGTGGGAACAGCAGTCACTAGGCACTGCTAGGGAAGAGAAAAAGGGAGGAGAGTGAGAGGCACGTGACAACATGGAGGTTACCTGGTCCACTAACAGGGAGAGTTAGGGCCACCTAAAGGTCCAGGCTTCACCTGCATGTAGTAAATTCTCACTTGTACCCCACAACTCTAAATAAATAAAATTTTTTAAAAAGTCAATTCCATTTATAACAGCAGCCAAAAAGTTAGAATAGCTAAGAATATTTTTAATCATGGAAGTGAGAGATCTTCACAGAAAAACTACAAATCACTAATGAAAGAAATCATAAGCCAGGCTCAGTGGCTCATGCCTGTAATCACAGCAATTTGGGAGGTAGAGACAAGAGGATTGCCTGAGCCCAGGGATTCGAGACCAGTCTGGGCAACTTGGTGAGACCTTGTCTATACAATAAATCAAAAAATTAGCTGAGCGTTGTGGTGTGCACCTGTAGTTCCAGCTACTTGGAAGGCTGAGGCGGAAGGATTGCTCAGGTCAAACTGCAGTGGCAATGAGTGTGCCTCTGCACTCCAGCCTGGGTAACAGAGTGAGACTCAAACTAAAAAATTAAACAAACAAACAAATAAATAAATAAATAAATGGAAAGGAATCATAGATGACACAAATAAATAGCAAAACATCCCATGATCATGGATTGAAAGAATCAATATTAGTAAAAATGATCATACTACCCAAAGCATTATACAGATTCGACACAATCTCTGTCAAATTAGCAATGTCATTTTTCACTATATTTGAAAAAACAATCTTAAAATTTGTAAGGAACCCAAAAAGAGCTTCAATAGCTAAAGCAATCCTAAGCAGAAAAACAAAGACAGAGTCACCACATAACTGGACTTCAAATTACACTACGAGGCTATAACAATCAAAGCAGTATGGTACTAGTGGAAAAGCAGACACATAGCCCAATGGAACAGAATAGAAAATTCAGAAAGAAACCCAAGTACCTACAACCAACTGATCTTCCACATTGCAGACAAAGAAATACACTGGGGAAAGGACATGCTAATCCATAAATGATGCTGGGTAGGTTTTATAGCCACATGCAGGAGAAAGAAACTGAATCACTATCTCTGACCATGTACAAAAATTAAATCAAGATGGGTTAAATACTTAAATATCAGACTGAAACTGTACAATCCTAGAAGAAAATTTAGGAAAAACTTTTCTGGACTTAGGCTTAGCAAGCAATTGATGTCCAAGTTCCCCAAAACAAATGCCACCCCCAAAATAAATGAATAAACAAGTGGGCTTTAACCAAACCAAAGAACTTCTACACAGCAAAAGAAATAATCAACAGAGTAAATAAGCAACCTACAGAATGAGAGAAAATATTCACAAACTATACATCCCCTAATGACTAATTTCCAGAATCTACAAGGAACTCAAACAAGTCAGCAAGGAAAAAAAATAGCCCCATTAAAAAGTGGGCAAATAGCCGGGCTCAGTGGTTCAGCCTGAAATCCCACGCCTTTGGGAGGCTGAGGTGAGTGGATTACCTGAGCCCGCAGGTTCGAGACCCGCCTGGGCAGCGAGGCCTCTTCTCTACAATAAATCAAAAAATCAGCCAGGCGTGGTAGCACATGCCTGTAATTTGGCTACTTGGAAGGCTGAGGCGGAAGGATCGCCAGAGCCCAGCAGGTCAAGGCTGCGGTGGCCGGGAGCGGCCACTGCACTCCAGTCTGGTGACAGAGTGAGACTCCAACTCAAAAAAAAAAAAAGAAAAAAGTGGACAAATTACATAGACATCTCTCAAAAGAAAATATACAAATGGTCCACATACATATGAAAAAAATGCTCAACCTGTAATCATCAGGGATAAGCAAATTAAAATCACTATGAGATACTACCTTATACCAGCCAGAATGATCATTCTTAAAAAGTCAAAAAACAATAGATATTGGCACTTAGATATTTTCAGTGAAAAGGAAACACATATACACAAATATTCCCAACACTGCTGTTGGGAATGTAAATTAGTACAATGTTATGGAATACATTATGGAGACTTGTCAAAGAATTAAAAGTTATTCTATCATTCAATCCTGCAACCTCACCATTTGGTATCTACCCAAAGGAAAAGAAGTAATTATATGAAGAAGACACCTGCACTTTTATGTTTATTATGGCACAGTTCACAACTGCAAAGATGTGGAATCAACCTAAGTGTCATCTACTAATCAGTGGATGAAGAAAGTGAGTGTATGAGTGTGTGAGTGTATGTGTGTATATATATATATATGGGGAATGTATTTATACATAGACATATGTGACCCCCCAAAATTGAAATTATCTTTTTAAAAGGTGGGCCCCTTGTAGTACAGGCTTCCCCTGCTAGGTAGGTGTTCCAGGAGCACATAGGTATCAGTGTACCAATTAGTGTTGCGTGAGAGGCTGTTTGGCTTCAGGAAATTTTGAGAGGAGATTTCTTTCAACGCATTTGCCCATTCCATGATGTATGATTTTCAAGTGCACCTGCCCACAGTGTGCTGAGTGTTCTGCAGTTTTTGACCCCAAACAGCTGATCCCAATGACCCACCCTCTCTATTCACCTGATCTCACCTCAAAAAACGTTTTTTGTTTCCCTGGATGAAAAATGTCCTCAAAGGTTTAGCCAACGTGAGAGAGGTGAAACAGAAACATTAGAACCACTAAAAGGCATCAAAATTGGTGAGTTCAAAACCTGTTTGAGCAGTGGAAAAAGTGTTTCAATTGGTGTATTGAATCAAATGGAGAGTACTATAAAGGTACTGAAGTTGAAACATGTAAGAATAAATAAATACACAATTTTTTATAAATAAATTCAGTTTTGAGGGAGATTTTCTCGCTCGCTCTCTCTCTCTCTGTGTGTGTGTGTGCGCGCAAGCATGTACCATGGAATACTATTAAGTCATAAAATATAATGCAATAATGTCTTCTGCAGCAACTTGAATAAAATTGGTGACAATTAGTCCAAGTAAAGTAACACAGGAGTGGAAAATCAAATATTACATTTTCTCACAATTGGGAATTAAGCTAGTGGTCTGCAAAGGTGTATAGATGGTACAATGGACACTGGAATCTCAGGAAGGGAGGGAGGAGGGGGTGAAGAATAGAAAATTGTTTACAGGGAAAAAATATGCACTCGTGGTGGCTTAGGGTACACCAAAAGCCCAGAATTCTTCACCACTATAATATACATCCATATAATTCAAAGCCACTTATGCCTCTAAAGCTATTGAAACAAAATAAATTACTAAAAAAAAGTTGTTAGCAATTAAAAAAATAAATGTGGGAATCAAGCTTAAAATATTCTTCAAATAATGTAATAGAAGAACAAATGAAAAGAATCCGGTTAGGACAGTTAGCCTCTTTCAAAGTAAATGTGTTTGAATCATCTTTAACTCTGTCATGCAATTTTCTTCCTCACCCACTGCCCTAGTTTTTGTCTGGAGACACTGTCTCTTAGAGACAAATTTTTCAAGGGTCCAAGTGTCAAGTTTCAGAGAAACTTTATAAAAAACACTGAGATTTTACAACTTATAAGCAGGTTCCAAAGTTTGTAATATGGTTAGACTTTCTTGGAGGCACTTTGCATTCAGGCCATGAATGACTTGTTCCAGAAGTGAAAGTCCCTACAGTCTAACTGTAAGTGACATCTAATGGATTTAGAAATTCTGTAATTAGTTAACATATAATTGTTCAGATCAACCCTATTCTTGTTTGTCTGCCTAGTCAAAAGTATCTTGGTTCAAACATTTTTTCCAATTACCTCAGCCTTTTTCTGCTTTATAATTCTTTCTTCTCACCCAACTATTTCACTTGCCACTTTAAACTATCATGTAACAAATACATTGTCTCATATTTTCAGTCTCTACATGGAATTATCCCTCTAACACCATGATAAACTCATAGCACTTTCATGAAGTTACTCTTCCTCTCCTGACTCTGAAGTAGATCACAGGCCTATCATACACCAGAAATAATTCCGGTGACTTTGGCATTATTTCCTTTTTCCAGACTTTTATTTCTTTTCATTATGTAATACTCTCTGCAGCTTGAGGTTCAAGCCAGTCTGCTAGAACAGCAACTGCCTCTCTCTACTGTGGCCATCTATTTACTTCCAATTCACTTCTCTTGATCTTTTCTCCTTTCATCCCAGCCCTTCTCCAGAGACTGGAGTAGATTGGCTTCCAATTTGCTCTAATAGAACCATATAATTTTCCAAAAATAAATCAGCATATGATTCTAAGTATGCTTGTATGTATTTCTCAGTAGAGTGTGGCTCCTTGAGATTAATTATTTTCTTTTAAATTTAATTATTAGAACTTAATATTTGACACATTGCTTGCCCCTAACTTTTACTCGAGTAAATATTTGTTGAAGAATAGAATGATTATAGAGTGATGCAGGGCAATGAGAGCCAGGGTTTCATCTCAAGCACATCATTAATATTGTTGATATTTTCACCATTGATCCTCAGGTCTCCATAAGTCTCTCTAATTACCACTGGCTGCTGTGTTTACTGAGCTTTTGCTCATTTATATTTCTCACAGAAATCATTATAATGAATCTTTTTAAAACTAATTCCCTGGCTCCTGGTTCAAGCTCTATGCTCTATTTAAGGTGAAATATCAGTAGTCAGAAGATAGGATAAGAAAGGATATTTAGGTGGATAATTGTTAATTCAGCTTACAAAAACCATGGAAACAAGTAATACAGGAACTTTTTCCTGCCTCTGAAAACTATGGAGAGAACTTTAAATTTGCTACCTACTAACCCCTACTAACCTGCCTGAAGTCATATCATCATATTCCAACATCAATACTTGAGCTCCTATGCCATCAGAGCACTAAGTCACTTCACCTTAAACTTATGGGAAGTTTGAATTCTTATTTGGTGCTGGTTAAATAATCAGTAAAATGGTCCCATATTAAGAACATTTGTTCAAGAAGACTATTTGGTATCTTGGTATTTGTGAGGACTTCCTAAATCTAGGATCACCCATATATTTTATATAAATTTCAAATTCTAGTGCTATTCTCATGTGCTCCTGCTCTCTTTATCACATCTGCCTCTTTAATGTTGAGTAAACTTTCTATAGACATACAGAGTTTCTACCATAATTTACTGTTGACAAAGTCAGCACAATATATTAGCACTAATTCCCAAAGACCCAGAAATTTTATACTATGTTCTCTTCACTTGAATTTTACCTTTATTCTAATGACTTCAGATTAAGCTAAAATTCAGTTGAAGTCTTATAGTTTAGCATGGGCTCATTTATAACTTTTCCAAAGCTGCTGTGTCAATTTAATTTAATCAAATTAAATGAAATCAAATGCCCTTAAACTACAGCTATTCAAATAAAGAATGATTATAAAGAAACAGGAGACTAATTTACTCTTTCATCCTATCTCATTACATGAACTACATGTAATGTCAGCCTTCTCTGAACATATGACATTAAGTATTTCAATTCTCTGACTGCACAGGGTCAATCTAGTCATATGTCCTGGAGAAAACTAAGGAGGAAAGTCAAGTCTGTTTGTTTTTTCAAATGGGAAGTTTTCACACACACCCATCTTTACATTTGTACCTTTCCATATGCAGTTTCCCAGGTACACACTGGTTACACAACACTGCCTTCATCCACTCTGCAGGATGGAGCTAATGTTTCTTCTGTGTGGTCCCAGGGAAAAAACCATTGCTCCTCCATTGCAATATAAGCCTTTGTTTTCCAACTCTAGTAGACAGAAACTGGAGTCTCTTTTGCTTAGCTCCTTCATCTTCCTCTTAGCAAGGCACGTATGAATAGCAGCTTCTTTTGCCATCAATTGATTGAAGTATTTAGTTTACAATGTTATCTGTACATAATTCAATTTACACAGTATTTGTCAAGCATAATATTGCTGTGTATATTTTTCTATATATGCTACATGTGAAAACAATGAGTTTACTGAGAAATCATACTAGCTAATCAAATTGTCCCTTTACACTCCTTGAGTTACAGATCATACTTCCCCCAATGCCATCCTAAATCATTTGCTTCTTACTTTTCACATTCAGGTGGACTCTCCTCTGGAACTCAACAGTCTCAGTCACATATTCACAGTCTATTTTACCCTCCAGTAACACCTGCTGTTCTATAAAATTCCTCCCTGAACAACTTGTTCTCTGATTCCCAGAAGACCAAAACAATGTTTCAGAGCTGGCTAGGATATAAATATGTACCACTTATATTCTTAAAGAGCACCACTTGTGAAATAAGGACTTTAAATCATTGTCAAGGAAAGAAAGCTGCTATGTTAAAGTCAAACATTTGACTGCTTACTACATTTAGCATTCTATATAGGTCTTATGATGACAAAAGATTTTATGATAGTATACAGCTGTTGGAATTTGTATAAAATCTATTTGATTAAATATACCTGCACAAATCATAACCAAAAAAAAGCCAAAAAAGAAAAATTCTATTAAGAAGACCTTGGGAACATACTGAGTGTGGTAAATTTCATACATTGCTTCCCAACACAAGGAAAAAGTTCAGTGTTTTATGTACTAAGCCACGTTAATTTGAATTTAGGTCTGGTTTTAAATTGTGGTTTTTTAACTAATTAATTATGTGACTTCAGAAAGATAATTTAACTGTTTCAATTAGTTTTTTAAAAGGAGAGTTTAGTCTCTAAAAAAAAGGTATAACGGAGTTAGTGTGGCTCTCAAACAAAACACTCTGTGAATGAATCTAGCAGAGTAGCTAGCACATTCCAGGTGATCAGTCACCACAGGCTTTCTGTAGGATACTAACTGCCAGAGGAAAATCCTTGAATATATTTCTTATAAGGCATTCTTATTAGGAAAATAGTCATTAAAATAGATAAAAGAAGTATATAAGAAACATAAGCAGAGAACAGTGTATTTATGAAAATGATACCTACATATATTTTTCTTAAGCCAGTATAAAGGGAGATAAGTTTCCAATCCTTCCAACAAAAAATAGTCATCAATTAAGAAGCTATGGAATAGTAGAAGCAGCAAAACACACAGAATCAAACTGAAATAAGTCTTAGCCCTTCTCTGAATCTCAACTTCCTTATCTGTAAAATACATAACTCACTGTTGTCTTGAGTGGGAGTAAAAGGTATCAAATAATAGGTGATAATGGGTGCAAACCATCAAGTACTAAACAATGCATGATATCCTTTAGTAAATCCATCAATAAGCATTTAGTAAATGTCTTCTAAGAATTTAATTCTGCATTTAGTTCTTTGGAGAATTTAAGGTAAAAACTGTTACCAAGACAAAGGTTCTGTAATTTTAACATACTTTGTTGTATGATTAGTGGAAATTTAAATAAAAGTATAATAACTGGCCAAGCAGCTGGCACTTAAGAAGATGGACAATCACTTAAGGCTGGAGTATATAGATATGTCTTCACTCCCACTGGGTTTCAAACATAAACTTCTCATTGTGGGCTACAAATAAAATATTTTTTATCTGAATTTTTTTCTTAAGAAATTTGTACTTTTCAACTTCCATGTTGTATTTAACCTGTGTGACAGCCTGACCATATTCTTATGTCCACTTCCCAGGAAAACCAAAACTGGTACAGGCATTACAATGAAGAAAGAGTTTGATATCATAAAGCAGCTGAATGAGGACAGGATATATTACTCAAATTCACCTTCCTGAAAAGTCAGAGGATAGGGTTTTTAAGGTAACTTGGCAGGTGAAGGGATAGGAGATCTTCTCTGGTTGATGTTATCATGGGGAATGTAGAGACTGTCTTCCTGTCCCAGATCCAGTTTCTGGGAAGGGAGTGCAATAGAATTTGTAGAGATAGATTTTTATTGTTCTGGGTCTATGTGAAAACTTGGGTCCATTAGAGTTGGAAAAATCATTCTTAGGTTTTGAAATGGAGGCTATCTATAAAGCAAGTCCTATGATGATCCGTAACTACCTTCTGGGCCATGAGTTGTTTAGGAGGAAAGTATGGGTGAGATGAGGGTCCCTGGAGATTGAAACTGCCATTGTCCCTTCACTTTTGTCCTCAAGCAGTCTTAGGCCCATTGTTTAAAAAAGAGTATGTTTATCAGTCTTGTGGGGTTGCATCCCCACCCTCACCACACCCCCAGGAGTCAAGATGTAAAGATAGTCAATTGATGCTATAGGAGTGAAAGTAAACTTAGAACCAACAGATTTGTTCATTTCTAACTATAGCTGCAGCTTTTCAGGGCTCAGATATATTCTACAGCTTTTACCCCATGTCCTGATATTGGTTTTATGTAGGTGATTTCACTCGCACTTCATCCACACTGAATTTTCTCACAGTACTTCAATGCTTTTTCTTTTTCCAAAAAAATTAATACTACTCAAAAGTCCCATACAATCACCTCTATGAAGGGCTACTGGCATTCTTTTCCCATTAAAATCTACTATTTGTTGTTGATTTGAGTGATAGCAAAAGCACAATCAAGGAATGAGATTAATTCAGTCACATTTGGCCCCCATTATAGATCCTAAAGGTCTACTTTATAATTCTAAGCTATGCATCTGTTTCAATGCTTTAATAATATTCTTTTAATGGCATCCAGAAAGATGTTTTAATCTCCTTGAATGTCTACATAAAATCATATAGCATCTTCATACTAAAATCTAAAACACACAAATGACTTTTACAAAAAAACTAAATTTCAGGGTATCCACATGCATTGCAAAATGTATCAACTACTACAAGAAAGGCATTTTATCAGCACTTATGCAGCAAGACTAAAGAAGCAATGAGAGTAGCCTCTTTTGTAACTGTGAACAGAAGAAATTCCATGGAACCAACAGATGTTCTCTGGAAATTAATAGGAAAATTGGAGGACAGCAGCTCCAACTGGAAAGGGGTTTTCCTCTTGAAAGTACTAGATGAGTAAAGAGCTCCATGGGAAGAAGTATGAAAAAATTTGAGCAGCTCAGCCTCTAAGAGCTCTCCAAATAGACTCTCCTGGTCTCCTTATAGGATGAGTCCCTCACTCAGCAAAAAATTTAGGGAGCTGAATTAAAACTGAGCAGGATACTACAAGAGACAGGAAAATGCAAGAAGGTCTACACAAAAGTGGGAAAATGAAACATAACTAAGCAATATTCAAAAACAAGGTGTTGAAGAATGAGCTCAACTAGGTTAGAAAAGCTTTTCTAAACCTTGGTTTTTCTAAATGATCAGAAAAATTAATTTCACAGAAAAGCAGAAAAGATACAAATCATAGGTAGAAATTTATTTCTGTCTCTTGTAAAAGAAAGCAGATAACAACAGAAAAGGTTAAATCTGAAACAAAGTTATTTTAAGAAAAAAATGAGAATCAGGAACTGGCTAACTTCCCTGTAGACTATAGGAGCACACTATGGGCATGTCCTACAGAGATGTACCTACAAAACAAACACATGTATATATATATATATTTAAGATGTTAGGCCTTTGTTAAAAAATATATATATTTTTTTAACAAAGGCCTAACATCTAGAGCTACAAGGAACTCAAACTTGCTGAAAAGAAAAAAATAAACACCCCTATTAAAAAGTGAAAAAAATATGAGTGGACACCTCTCAAAAGAAAACATATGAACAACCAACAAATAAATGAAAAAATGCTCAACCTCACTAATCATCAAACAAATGCAATCTAAACGAGATGAGATACCACCTAACTCCAATAATGATGCCCGTCATCAGTAACTCAAAAACAACAAATACTGGAGAGAATGTGAGGGAAAAGGAACATTTCTAAACTGTTGGTGAGAGTGTCAACTAGTACAACCTCTGTGGAAAACAGTGTGATGATTCCTAAAAGATCTAAAAATTGACCTTCCATACAACCCAGTGATCCCCCCAGAGGAACTTAAATCATTCTACAAAAAAGATACCTGCACATGCATGTTTATTAAAGCTCTATTCACAATGGCAAACACATGGAACCAACCTACTGCCCACTGAAAGAAGACTGGATAAAAAACTGTGATACGTATACACACACTATGGAATACTGCACAACCATAATAAAGGACAAAGTTATCAACTCAGATAGACTTAGAGAGTTGATAATACTCAGTGATCTATCACTGAAACAAAGAACTGAGCATCACATGTTCTCACTCATAAGTGGACTCTGAACAATTATCATAATATTATAAGAAAGATATTGGCAGTAGTGAGACTCTGTTAGGGGAGGGTTGGTGGGGGGCACACTTCATCAATAAGAGTACCTGGTCTCAAGCCAGGCTAAATAGGGACCAAAGTGAGGCCAAGATTTACCTGTACAATGACATCTGTATATCTAATCCTGAATTGGACCCCCACATCTTTAAAATTAAAAAAGTGAAAAAAAACCCAAAATATAACCTATTATTTTTAAATGAACTAAAATATGTTAAGAAAATATGACGTGAAAGAAAACGAATCAAAATTACAAAAACTCAGGAGGGTCACTGAACTCCAGAAAGTATAATAAATCAATAACCAAAAAAAGTTAAGACTAAACTTGAAGAAATAAAACAAAATTAAAAAATGATGTCTTCAGAAGTGGAAGATGAAAAATAGATTGTTTTATTATAATGATAAGAGATAAAAGGGAATTGTGATAATGACAAATGTTGACGATGAGATTGTCATAGGCATAGTACAAGGGGCGTGGGATTAAAAAGAAATGGAATTATCTTTTGGAGGGTGGGCTCCTTGTAGTGCTCAAAATTTGTTCCTCTAGATCAAATAGCCATCTAAAGTTTTTGCCTGGAAGTTTTGTAAAGGTTGTGTCATGTTTGATTTGTGGAAGAAATGTCCTGATTTTGGCAAATAGGTGACTGGTACTTCCACCATGGAACTGTGAACTGCATAACCCCCATGCCATACCCCCCCCACTTTTATCCAATCTCACCGGATCACCTTCCCCCCACCCAGATTACAAAAGTCGTCAAAGGGAAATTTTTTGCCCATGTGGAAGAGGTGAAACAAAGATTGATAGGTTCAAAAACTGCTTTGAACAGTGGAAAAAGTGTCTCAATAGGTGTATTGCATCAAATGGAGAGAACTTTGAAGGTGACTGAAGCTGCAACATGTAAGAATAAATGCACAAATTTTTTTTTTTTTTTGAGTTGGAGTCTCACTCTGTCGCCCAGACTGGAGTGCAGTGGCCGCTCCCGGCCACCGCAGCCTCGACCTGCTGGGTTCCGTCGATCTTTCCGCCTCAGCCTTCCAAGTAGCCAGAATTACAGACATGCATTACCATGCCTGCCTGATTTTTTGATTTATTGTAGAGATGAGGTATTGCTGCCCAGGCGGGTTTCAAACCCGCGGGCTCAGGCAATCCACTCACCTCAGCCTCCCAAAGGTGTGGGATTACAGGCTGAGCCACCGAGCCCGGTTAATGCCCAAATTTTTATAAATAAATTCTATTTTGGGACCCCCCCATATGAGTTCCTGAAAACAAAAGCAAAGCAAGAGACTGAGAATCCTTGCTTTTTTTTTTTTTTTTTTTTTGAGTTAGTGTATCATTCTGTCACCCAGGCTGGAGTGCAGTGGCACACTCACTGCTCATTGCAGCCTTGACCTTCTGGCTCAAATTATCCTTCTGCCTCAGCTTCTCAAGTAGCTTGAGACTACAGGCATGCACCCCCATGCCTGACTAATTTTCATTTATTGTTATTTTTTATAGAGATGAGGTCTCTTTATGTTGCCCAAGCTGGTTTTGAACTCCTAATTTCAAGCAACCTTCTTGCCTTAGTCTCCCAAACTGCTGGGATTACAGGCATGAGCCACCACTCTCAGTTGTCATTAAAAAAAAAAGATTGAAATCACATATTGAAAAACTGTAGTGCATACTTGTGATAACAGAGGTTATACACCTAGAAATATCCAATATCAAGGTATAACAGGGGTGCCAAAAAAATGCATTCCCATTTTAAAAGCTATTAAGAGATGTTTGCCATATTCAGAAGTGTCTGAACCCCGATGGTAAACACTTTGAGCAACTCTTGCAACTGCAGAGATCAAATATGACTTATATTCATCTTATTAATTTACAATTACAATTTTAAGACAGTTTTTTTTCCTCTCGTAAAATGTTTATACATTTTTTGGCACCCTCTGTATTTAAATAAATTTGAACATATAGAAAACAAAGCTCATGTCATGTAAGTATAAGCAAAATGGATAGTCAATAAAATTTTTCAGCAAATTAATATAATTTTCTTTTAAACCAAAAGAAAATAAAGTGACATTGTTAATATACATAAAATTACAAATAGAACTTTTAATTTACCAAAGACACAAACTGTTAGCATTATGCAAAAACTCAGAGAACATAGTTGCCATAAGTCCTTCCTCAAGAATCTTCTGGAAAATGAACTACAAATGACTAATTTGACTAAAGAGTCATTACCACAAAAAGCGGTGGAAAGCATTAAATATTATAGTTTCCCATAAAACTAAGAACAATTCAGAGGTTCCAAATACTCTGAGAGGGCACACGTTGCTCAATTTGTAAATATTAAAAATCATTCTCAGCATGTTCTCCACTCCACACCCTCACAATCCTAGTCTTCTGAATAATCTCATTCACTTCCTGTCCCTCTCTCACATCAACAATGTCTTCCTGTAGAACAAATTATGTCAACTTTTGCAGCTACTTGTCATAGCTCTCCATCCTTCAGAATGAAAAAAGAAATTAAACCAAACAAAACAAAATAAAAAACAGCTATAGTTGACTGAAGCTGCAACCAAAATTCCTTCACTCAAGATGCTGCCATTACAAAGGTGAATATCTGATTAGATTCATTTAGCCTCTTGCCTCCTGGATCACACTGAAACAATTCCATTGACATGGTTTTCCCTGACATCTCTACTTTCAAAATAAAAGGTGTAAATTTTGTTCTCTTATCATTTACCTATATCTTTCTGATAAGACAAGAATGCAAATTCCTGCTCTCAACTTTTTAGTATTAGGGAAGAATAATAAGCCTAATAAGTCTAGAGATAAAACAGAAAATTTGTGAAGCTAGAAAGTGTATGAGGTAAAACACCCCCCCAGACTTTAAAAAGGGATTCATTTGAAAATATAAGTAAACATGTGATGTTTATTTTGTGCATTTTATTTCTAGCTTTCAAAAATAAAAGCTAAAAAAAAAAAAAAAAAGGGGAACTGGCCCTGGTAATGTAACTTTGCTTCCCAATAAATATTTCAAGGTTTCTCCTTAGTGGGATGGATTAGTGATTAGATTTCTTGCAGAGACTAAGTTTCAACTTTCTTTCATAGGGTAAGCAACTTCATTAGAATTATAGCTGGGAAATTCAGATAAAGAGAAAAAATATGGAAAATTGAAACAGCTTGCTTAATAAGATGAATTGCCTTACCAACTGCTTCCTGCACCTGCTCAAAAAGGAGCAGGTGAGTATTTTTAGAATTTCAATCTTGGTGGTCCTCGTTGTACAAGCTTCTGGAAGGCCACAGCCACCACTGTTCTATCATGGCCGAAAGAAATAAACACAGTCTTGGACTTGCTCTGCATGAAGTCCTCGGCTGCAACTGGTTAACTTCGCCTACACAGTAACATCTAGTGAGTGAGCAGCTTAATCCACAATAAAGTTCCCCTCCAAGCATGAAGTAGGAAAGTGACAAAATTGACAAAAAATAAAAATGTATCTGTAATAATATATTGCTTTTGATAATTGGGGATTCTTAATTGATGTGTCTATTCATTCATTCAATCAATATTTAGAGACTATCAATCATAAAACAAGCACTATGAGCAATGCTAGAATTACAGAAAGAATAAGCTGTCATTAATAACAAAGGAACAATGATGTATGTAAGGTGGGTGTCAAATAAAACTGAAAGCAAGAAAGCAAATAAGCAAAAATTATACTTATGCTAAAGGTTTTCGTGATAACATTTCAATACACTCTTGAGACTTTCAGACTTTCTTGAATGGTTTAATTCAGTCTGTTAAAATACTTCACAGGGAAGATATTGTTAAGCTGAGACTTGAAGCAATCAGACAATCTTTAGGATTACATATGCCTGAACATAAGAAAAAAGCTTCAATTCACATAAATCAGACAGAAGTTTATTTATCTTGTAAAATAATTCAGATAAAATAATAAAAAACAGCCGGACTCGGTGGCTCAGCCTGCAATTTCGCGCCTTGGGAGGCTGAGGTGAGTGGATTGCCTGAGCCCACGTATTCGAGACCCGCCTGGGCAGCGAGACCTCATGTCTACAATAAATCAAAAAATCAGCTGGGCGTGGTAGCGCATGCCTGTAATTTCGGCTACTTGGAAGGCTGAGGTGAAAGGATCGCTGGAGCCCAGCAGGTCGAGGCTGCGGTGACCGGGAGCAGCCACTGCACTCCAGTCTGGGCGACAGAGTGAGACTCCAACTCAAAAAAAAATAGAAAACACTATTTGTCTTATTATGAGCCAAGTTCCAGCACTAATATGCATTAACTTATTTAAGAATTAAGTCAACCCTTTGGTGATATTTTAGTCCCATTATAAAGATGAAGAGATTGAGGCACAGAGAAGTTAAGAAACTTGCCAAAGTTTACACCAAGCAGTGGAGGTGGGATTTGAATCATAGAAGTCTGGTTCCAGAGTTAGGAGTTTGCCCTGCCCCCTTCCTGCTCAAGATGTGATTTTGAGAGAAAACAGAGACAAAAAAGATAACTTTTAAAAGGGTCTTATAAATTCTATCGCAACAAGTAGACATTTTCAGAAATGTGTGATTGAGATCATCCCTCGCAAAAATAAAAAGAACTGTCTGAGTATGAGAGACATGATATGATGGAGATGGTGACTTGTGTATGTCTAACTGGCTCCTTGCAAGATAATATAAATGACATAACAGATACTTTGGTAACAGGAATTCAGTGACTCTGCCACGAAATATACTGTGCCACTACTACTGATTACATAGGAAATAAAGAGATTTCAATTCCTACAAAATTGCGAGATATGATAAAAAGTTTAGAAATTTTCATACAAAGCTTAACAAAATAATTGAAGAGAAGGAGAGAGGGAGGAACGAGGAGAAGAGAAATTCCCTGCTTCCAAATATCCACAATTCTGAAAATTGGCATATCTTTAGAGCAACTTTCAGGTGCAAATCTGAATGTTTAACAACAGGAAGAACAAATCTATCTCAAGGAGGAAATTCAAGACAGGGCTGACTGGAGAAAGTGGAGTTCCATTTGCCGCGGTGAGTGCTGAGCATCTGTCATATACATGACAGAGAAGGACTTTAACTGGAAGGAAGGGAGGGAAGGAGGGAGGGAACCAGGCAGGCAGGCAGGCAGGCAGGCAGAGAAGTGAGGCTATCTTCTCAAATGAGACCCCAGAAAACATTTCCCTCAAATCTGCGCTTGTAAACATGAGAGACATTCAATATCCTTGCAGAGAGGTAGAGATCTGCTCAGCTAATTGTTTGCCACCCACCCAAGCCTAAATTAAGTTAATTTCCTTTCTAATGTTGATCTTAGTTTTATGTAAGTGCTCATGAGAATATGACACTTTTTCATTAAGCGGAGTATCACAGTACTTAATAAAAATACCTTCTGGCAGAAAATGAAATGGCAAGCTTTATATTTTTATGCAAAATGTCACTTACATAAATCAAAAATTACATGAATGCCCTCAAAGTATTGTTTTTGCAGCAGTAAAGGCTCGTCATGTTATTCTGTACATTTTACATTTCCTTCTGTAAAACTTAAGTAAATCCTAGCAATAAGTTTTCTTTAGTGGAAGATATCTTTGACCTTCAAAGGCTGAAGCAGCAGCAACAGAAAAATCTCACATACCAGTTCATACTCGGAGGGTTTAAGTGCAGATTACTACAGTATACAGATTTTTTTTAGGCTAAATCCTTTGAGATGGGCAAAGATTGCATATCTGCTATTTTCTTAACCTTATACTTGTGGAAGGTCTTGAGAACTGGGAACAGAGTTCCTGGTGGGCAACAATTGACAGCATAGACACAGATGTAAAGAAAGGTGATTTCCATGGGTGATCAAGAAAAAGACCTATCAGCCCACCTTGTTCAACTCATTTTATAGGTGAGATAACTGAGACCTAGAAAAGGAAAGTAACCTACAAATTTTAGGCTCACTTAGAAAATAGCGAGTTTCTCTGATTATTTTATTATAGTGTAAGATATATATTTATTAACACCAAAATAATTTCAACAAGATATCAAGTGGTATGCTCATTATAATTCTGGAAAGATATATCAAAATATTTTCCTGAGTCCTTTTTTTCCCTCTCATTGTAGATTTCAGGTAAATACCTTCATTTATCATTCAGCTTGGTTTGTTGTTATTTTCTGATGGTTAAAAACAAACAGGTATTACTTAAAGAAAAAGACATATTTAGATATGGTATCCTTCGTAACTCATGAAATTAGCAATGTTTAAAATCTGTTTAGACTGGTTGACATGATGAGGGTGCAGAATGAAATTTTGTAAAAGCATGGTAAATATTTAAGTTCTTTGCTTAGAGTTGAAATGTTCCCTGGGAAGGAAAGGAGGCATTAGTGCTTGCTGTACAAAGTGTGGTTTATGGAACAGCAGTAGGGCATTACCCAGGGGCTTAAACAGAAATGCAGAATATCTAGAATCGGCCCTAGCAAATCAGAATCTGCATTTTAGCAATGTCTCTAGGTGATATGAGAAACACTATTCTAGACTGTAGTATAAACCTTATCTGTATCAAATCACTGATTGAGTTTGGGGAGACATGCAGGGGAGAGATGTAGAAAAAGACTGATACAGAACTGAAATGGTTGCAGGGCTTGTGGGTTAGACTCCTACACTAGCTGAAACTATATGACTTTTTTGAGAGCTTTTTTATTTGTAAATGGGACTAATAGCTTCAATAATTATGAATATTTTGAACATTAAATGAGGTAAAAATATTACACATGAAGCAATGTACATGATATGTAAGAGATAAAGTCTCAATTATGCCATTTTCTTTTTTCCTCACTGTGAAAGTTTAGGGGCATCTTTGCTGGTTTTATAGTTCCGCCGCAAGGAGAGGATATTAAAATATGACTAAGAAGACATATTATGTTGCTTCAGGCTGTAACTCTTCCAATTTTATTAAGTGTCTGGAATAGTCAGTCTAATACAAAGTCTTGTTGAACCTAGACTTTGGCAAGAAGGACTTGGACACTTTCCATTCATAAAAAGGGAGGTAATGATGGATTTTAATTGCAATACAATTAGAGCTTTAGATATCAAATTAATTTTCATTGATAGTGTTGGTTTTGGCAGAGCAAGAGGAATTTATGAGATTAAAGCCCCGTGAGCATATGCACATACTCTTAAAGCTTTTTATGCAGATTGAAATTCCTGCTTCATTTTCCATTTCTAGAATCAAATATTAAGGATAATAAAGCTTTGTAACTTGGTTAAATTAGTTAAATGCATTTTATTACATCAAATCACATTTTATCAAAGACCATACTTGGCAAATTCTCTCCACTTTAAATAACTATTCTCAAGATAATAAATTCATAAAATTTGTGCAGATAATCTGGAGGTATTATTCTCTAAGAGAGTTTTAATAAATTTTTGTGACTATACCTTATCTGGAACCTCTAAGGTACTTTCTAGGCTCACGTGGTTAGGCAACCATGAATATTGAAAGAAAAATTATTTTTTGTTAATTAATATAAAAATTTTGTATTTGTGCCAATAAAAGTAAGTGTTTTGGAATAAAATACTTATTTCAGGGGAAAAAACCAATGTTTTTCGTTTTGAACCAATAAAATCAGTGACTGCCTAAAATTTAGATTATTTGGCTAAATCATTAAGGTTGTCAGAATGTATAATGAAAATATACAGTCAATAATTAAAATGATAAATAGTGACCAAAACAATTCAGTATGAAATGAAGGTGTAAATTGCTCTCCAGCAGAATAGATGTCTGTAGTAAGGTTCCCAATGGAACACAATTTGACAAGTATGAGTTTTTTTCTTCCTATAAAATTTCATTTTATATCTTCACATTTCTCTCATCTTGCTTCTCTTTTATATTTAAATAGCTAACGCAGTCACATAGCTCAAAATTCAAGATGTGCAAATGTGCAAAGTGAATAATTTTGCTCCTAGTTTGACATCACACTCACAAAATAACATTTGTGAAACTGGTTTTAAATGTCATGAATTGATCTAAGCATTTAAAAATCAATTAACTGCCAGGCTCGGTGGCTCAGTCTTTAATCCCGCACCTTTGGGAAGCTGAGGTGAGTGGATTGCCTGGGCCTGCGGGTTCGAGACCCACCTGGGCAGCGAGACCTCATCTCTACAATAAATCAAAAAATCAGCCGGGCGTGGTAGCGTGCGCCTGTAATTCCGGCTACTCGGAAGGCTGAGGCGGAAGGATCGCCGGAGTCCAGCAGGTCGAGGCTGCGGGGGCCAGGAGTGGCCACTGCACTCCAGTCTGGGCGACAGAGTGAGACTCCAACTCAAAAAAAAAAATCAATTAACTTAGTTAACTCTCAATACAACCAAGGTAGCAATTTTGCTTTTTTTTTTTTTTTGTCTTCACCTTTTTGCATTTTTTCCTACATTTTTTGGTATTTTCTTTTTTTCTGAAGAATGACCTGTTTAGTAATCTAGGGGCAAACCTGACTCTGCTTGCCCTAAATACCTCTTTGAAGAAGTGCTGGCTTTGGAGGAGTTGTAAAGATTTCAGACTGACTAAGGTACATAGCTAGTATTTGTTACCTTTAATTCCCAATGTCTGCAGGCAGTTGAAATATAATCTTTATAATTCAGTCTAATCTAAGATTCAAAAACTCATTGTCTCAGTCACAGAATTTTCCTGGAAGCTTTCAATATGGACAAGAGGCATTGCTTCAAGCTGAGAAGGCGAGAGGTCAGCTTCTTTTAAAATAGCTCATTCAGGCTCCACAAAGTGCTCCCAGGAAGAAGAGTTTTGAGAAATGGGCTAAACAACACACATTAAATTTCACTGAGTGGGGAATACTGTGGGTAACATAAGAGTCAGAGGGTGATTTGTATGCACTTTGTAGAGCTTACTCCTCGTGTAGTTTACATCCTAGGCAACAATTCTCCCATCTTCTATGTATATCCAGCACCACGGATTGGTCTCATGGATGTGCATATGGACATTACTGCATCAGACACAGCCTGCAAAATATTATCTGCAAATTGTGAGTAAGAAAGATTTCTTTGTTCTAAGTTATGCAAGTCAAAGAAAGCAAAAGAATTCTTATGCCTTAGGGTGTCATAACATCAGGCTATAACATCTGTGACTGCTGCAGTTACTCACTGAAACCCACACATGAAAGAGGGTAAAGAACAGGCAATCACAGAGAAAGGCAGATTTAGCCCTGATATGGGGCATTTGAATTTGATCCAACTCCAGACCCCAGAAAGTCCCCGTGATACTCCAGTGTGAATGAGATTAAAATGGCCCCTCATAAGCTGACAGGAATTCATCTTTAAGTCTTACCTCTCATCAAGACATAACTTCCTGTCCTCTTTCCACTTTACAATGTATGTTCTAACCAGCACTTCCCTGAGCATGACAGATTTTAGCTTTAGAGATTTTTTTTTTGCTTGTTTATTTTTCCTTGATCTTAACAAAAATTGATATATAATAGTTGCGCATACTTTGGGGGTACATATGATATTTTGATGCCTGTACACGTTTCATGTTTCTTAGTGAAAGCTCCTTTTGTTTGGTTTAGGTATTTTTATTTAGTCCTTGTTTATTTTTTAAAGTCTTAGTTATTAATGTATATATTATTAAAATGTATGTCATGAATCTTTAGTCATGATCAAATCACGGTAATTTGGGATATCTACCACCACAAATATTTATCTTTCCTTTGTTTTGGTAACAGTACAAACCTTTGCTACTAGCTGTTTTGAAATATACAATAAATTATTGTTTATTGTAATTTCATTACTCTACTGGTGAATACTAATATTTATTGTTTCCCTACCACAATATTTTTGTAGTCCTTAATCAATTATTTCTATTTTTGGCCTCCGAATTCATGCCTACATGATTCCTCTACACAAAATGTTTTCCTCACCTTATTCTTCTTGAAATACCTGATCATCTAGAACACACAGGATGAAAACTCTGGTTTTCTAGAACCAGAGCCTGAGAGAGGGATTTGTTGCACATCTTTTGTTAAAGATATGCTCTTTTAGAGAAAATCTATAAAGGAGGATAAAGAAAGCGGAAGAGTGAAAGGAATAAGTTTTGATCAAGGATATGGTCTCAGGCGTCTAGTATGTCCTGATCCTCCAGAATCTTTGGGTCAATTTTCTTCACCTGATGCAAGAGGTATTGTGTTTTGCATTCTCAGAACAGTCAGGCTTTGGCTGTTGGATGCCTCTTGAGTATGTTGGAGCCCATAGGCTAAGGGATGTGCTTCAGAAAAAAGGGACAATTCAGATCTCAGGTCAACAAACACTTGAAGCAGATGGCAAGTGGGTGCCCCAGTCTGGCCACCAAGCTCTGGTTGGGATACCAACAACGTTGTCTATGTTTGTTCTGATCTATTACTTGTGCAGTGCTGCAGCAAACAAATACAAGAAAAAAGTTGATGAAGAAAGAAAAGGAGCAGAAATCAATCTTGGAAGAAGTTTTGTTTTCTCATTGTTGTTGTATAAAGGTTTTCAGACAGTTACATAGCCATTATTTGAAAGTACCAATTTATTCACAGAACAACTTATGTTTTATTTGTGAAAAATTTTTTTAAAAGATTCACTTTCTCAATTAATATCCTCTGACTAAATGGAATTCTGCTTTTTTATAGTGCTTGAGAGACATTACACCTTGGTTACAAACTAAAAATAATCTATTCACAGCATATTTCAAAAGAGGAATAGTTGTATTTTCATCAGATATTTCAAAGCAGTTAAAGAAAAAAATTGAACCAAGATAGAATAGGACAAAAGTAATACCAGTTTCACTAGATGGCATGCCTTTTTAAAGACAGACCTAGACGGGCTCGGTGGCTCAGCCTGTAATCCCACGCCTTTGGGAGGTTGAGGTGGGTGGATTGCCTGAGCCCGCGGGTTTGAGACCCGCCTGGGCAGTGAGATCTCATCTCTACAATAAATAAAAAAATCAGCTGGGTGTGGTAGCGCATGCCTGTAATTCCAGCTACTCGGAAGGCTGAGGCGGAAGGATCGCCAGAGCCCAGCAGGTCAAGGCTGCGGTGGCTGGGAGCGGCCACTGCACTCCAGTCTGGGCGACAGAGTGAGACTCCAACTCTAAAAAATAAAAAATAAAAAATAAAGACAGACCTAGGGCACTAGACTAAGAGGAGATGCATCAACTTTCTCAAATATCTATTGGTTAATGAAAGCAAAATTCATGTGAATTTTTCCTGGAACCTGTCCTGGGGTTTCATAATCACATTAACTGCTGAGAAGTTTTGAGAAATGATTCAATATCTACAATGTGGCATTTTCCCCTTATTTTCAAGAAAATCTTTATGAGGTTGGTGAATACTCTCCTTGAGTAATAAAGAAACGATATCCTAAAGCAAATAAAGATCTTAACTTCATCACTGTCCCCACAGGACAAAGCTTATGTGCTCAATGTAAACACAACTAGAATCACAAAGATCAAAGATAATAATTTCAGAATCAGGAAACAAGTTTCTTAAAATGTTAATTTATTTAAATTATCAACTTCTGAATGTCATTTCTAAGTAAAACACTCTCTTTCTTGTCTTTTTTCACCAACCTAATAATTAATTGACACTAGAAACAGTGATTTCTTCATTAGATGTACATGCACAGTCTTCTGTTTGCAGAAAGCCCCAGTAGCCTCTTGAAGAAAAAGGGGAAAGGGAAATAACAGCTAATTTTATGTTGTCCACCTCTTAGTGATGAAATAGCTTCACTTAAAATACTTTAAGTATGACTTTAAGCATCCCCACATAGACTTTCCACTAAAAAAAGAAAATTAACTTATTTGTCACTCTAGGGACCTGATGTCCTTCCAAGATCTGAAGTTGCTCTGGGGTCTAATAGGGCATCCACATTTGGAAGATTCCCTCCAGTTGGTGGTTACCAGTCCTTACTGGAAACTGTTGGGGTAGATATTGCTGTAGTCTGTGTAGACCCTTTTTGAACCATTTTTGTGTCACAGGATCCTTTCAGGAAGCCGCTATCCCCTGTACCACAGGCCTTTCTTCCCTTGGTTATTGCGTATTCACTGCCTCTAAAATCCTGCCACCTTATCAAAAAATGACCACCAAGGAGCCAGCAAGCGTTCTCCAGTCTGAACACCCCAGTGACATTCTCCTCTTACTGCAACCAAACAGCTTCTTGCTCCTTGTTTCTCTCAAAGGGCTAATGGATTATTGACAAATATCAATCTCCTCAACAAGCATACGTTTTTACAAAGTTTGGAAAGCATATAGTCTTCAAAGTTCTTTTTCTCCTGCCCTGATGAGGGAAAAAGTAAGAATAATTTTTAAAAAATAAAAATCTGCTTTAAAAAGCGTGAGCACAGAGAATGAGTGGGGAAATGGGGCGGCGGTAGACTGGAAAGAAAATACAGAGGAAAGGCACAAATTGATCTTTCACATATCTTACCTTGATAGAAAACAAAATGTAACAGACAATTTTGAAACAATTACCCATTATCCAAATACCAAAGAAAACTGGTATAATAATAATTTTATGTCCTTTCAACCTCTTTTTTCTTCCCATTGCTGGGGTAAATATACATTGATACAACCCAAAACGGAAAGCAATTTGGCAAACATCTGTCTAAATTACAAATGTTCATGCTCTTTACCCAGAAATTCTATTTCTAGCAAATGTATTCTGCATTTTAAACAACTGCAAAGATAAGTACTATAAGTATACCATTGTAGCATTTTTAAATAACAAAAAATAGAAATTAGATAAATTGGCAACCAGTTTCATAAGCTATGGTACATCCATACAGCATAATATTTTGTAGTCATAGAGAAGGAGAAAGCTTTTTATGGACTGATGTGGAGTGGTATCAATACTTTAAAGCATTATTTTTAAAAGCTTGGATTTTAGACCTGTATATTAAATAAGAGAAAGTTGATCTCTCTGCACATGATTTCTTATCAGAAAAATGATGACAATATTGCCTCTCACATAGAATTTGTTTTTAAACAAAACAGCAGAACTTTTATTTCCAAATACTGTATAATTCCTAAATCCAATGTACACTTATTATACTGGATCAGGTACTAAACTTCATTTAGTTTTGTTAACAAGCATGTTTACTTGCTATTTCATGATTTTTTTTTCTTTTGCCTTTTTTATTTTAAAGATATGGGGTGCAATTCAGGAGTAGGCATACAAGTGGTCATCGTACAGGTAAAATTTGGGCCTCCCTTTGGTTCCCACTTGATCTGGTTTGAGATTACATACCTTTACTGACGTTGTCCCCCCCACCCCCACCCCCGGTAATACTGACATTATCCTGCTGCTGCCAATCCCTTTCTAATAGTATTATGGTAAATGCTCAGGGTTCAATTGTAAGAACATGTAGTACTCTGTTCTTTGTTTCTGTGATAGATCACGAATATGATAGACTTTAAATCCGTCCAAGTTGCTGTGAAGTCCATATGTTTGTCCTTCTCTATGGCTGTGCAATATTCCATTGTGTATATATACCACTTTTTAAAAAATCCAGTACAGTTTCAATGGGCAGCATGGTTGGTTCCATGATTTTGCTATTGTGAATGGTGCTGCCATAAACATGTGTGTCCAGGTATCTGTTTTGTAGAATGATTTGAGTTCCTCTGGGTATATTCCCAGCATGGGGGATTGCTGGGTACTATGCAGGTCAATGACTAGTTCTTTTGGAAATCATCACACTGTTTTCCAAAGAGGTTGCACTAGTTTGCATTCTCACCAGCAGTGTAGAAGCATTCTTTTTTCTCTTTATCCTCGCCAGCATCTGGTGTTTTTTGTTTTATTAATGATGTCTTTCTTACTGGAGTTAGGTGATATTTCAATGTGGTTTTGATTTGTGTTTCTCCAATTATTAGTGAGGCTGTGCACTTTTTCATATGTCTGTTGGTTACGTGTATGTCTTCTTTTGCGGAGTATCTATTTGTGTCTTTTGCCCACTTTTTAATGGGATTGTTTGAGTTCCTTTCGGCACGTTTGAGTTCCTTGTAGATCCTGGATGTTAGGCCTTTGTCAGATTATATAGTTGGCAAATATTTTTCCCATTCTGTGAGCTGTCTTCCCATTCTCTTTATGGTTTCAATTGCTTTGCAGAAACAACAATTTAAGGAGGTCCCACCTGTCTACCTTATCTCTTATGGCATGGGCACTTGGGGTTTTGATCAGGGATTGAGTGCCAGTTCCAATTTCCACAATGATTTCTCCTGCACTTTCTAAAAATCATGTTGCAGTGTGATTTTTACATATGGTAATGAGTAGAGATCCTGTTTCAATCTTTTGCATGTTTTCCCAGCACCCCTTACTGAATAAGTTATTCTCTCCCCAGTGGTTGCTGGTGGAGGCTTTGTCGAAGATGAATTGGTTGAGGAATTGAGGTTTTGCTTCTGGAATCTCTATCCTGTTCCATTGGTCCATATGTCTATTCTTGTACCAGTACCAAGTTATTTTGATTATTGTAGCCTTATAGAAAAGTTCAGAGTCTGTAATTGTGATACCTCCCGCTTTGTTTCTTTTGCTGACAATTGTTTCGGCTATTCATGGTCATTTATGTTTCCATATGAATTTCTGTAATGTCATTTCCAGGTCTGAGAAGAATGATGTTGGTAATTTAATGGGTATTGCGTTATTTCTGTAGATTGTCTTTGGTGGAATGGACATCTTAACAATGTTGATTCTTCTTATCCATAAGCATGGAATATTTTTCAATTTTTTTGTGTTTTCTTGGATTTCTTTGAGTAGTGCTTTGCAGTTTTCATTGTAAAGATCTTTCACCTCTCCGGTTGGGAAGATGCCCAAGTATTTCATTTTTATTATGGCTATTGTGAATTGGATTATACCTTTTATTTGTTTCTCTACTTCTTGTTGGTGTATAAGAATGCAACTGTCTTTTACACATTTATTTTGTACACTGAGACTTTGTCAGAGTCCTTTAACAGTGAAAGCAAGTTTTTGACAGATTATCTTGTGTTTTCAAGGTATAGAATCATACTGTCAACAAGGAAGGATAACTTCCTCTTTTCTATTTGCATATCCCTGATTTCCTTCTCTTATCTAATTGCTCTGGCTAGGACTTCAAACACAATGCTGAACAAGAGAGGTGAGAGTGGGGAGCTTTGTTTGTTCTGGTTTTTAGGGGAAATTTTCCAGTTTCTGTTCGTTTAGCAATATGCTGACTGTGGATTTATCGTACATATTTCCTACTATTTTGAAGTATGTTCCTTCTATCCTAGGTATTTGAGGGTTTTTATTAAGAAGGGATACTAGATTTTATCAAAAGCATCTAATAATATCATCATGTGGTTTTTGTTTTTACATCTGTTGATGTATTTAATTAAATATATGTTCTTGTATTATGTTGAACCAGCCCTGCATCCTTGGGATGAAGCCTACTTGGTCTTGGTGGATGATTTTTGAGATATATCGTTGGGCAATTTGCTAGAATCTTGCTGAGAATTTTTACACCTTTGTTCATTAGGGATATTGGCCTGTAGTTCTTCTTTGTTGAATCTTTACCGGTTTGGATATAAGTGTGATGTTAGCATTGTAAAATGATTTGGGGAGAATTCTGTCCTTCACATTTGCCTGGAATACTTTTAAAAGAATTGGTATCAGCTCCTTCTTGTATGTTTTGTAGAATTCTGCTGGAGAGCCATCGGGTCCAGAACTTTATTTTGTAGGTAATTTTTTTATGTAAGTCAATTTCTTGGGTTGTTATTGGTCCATTTATTGTCTTGATGTCATCTTATTTCAACCTCGTGTGGTTGTTTGAAGTCAGAAAGTCCTCTATTTCATTTAGGTTACCAAGTTTGTTTTCATACAGGTGTGCATAATAACCTCTGATAATCTTTTGTATTTCTTTGGGGTCAGTTGTGATTTTATCTTTTACATTGTGTTTACTTGAGGTTTTTCTCTCTTTTTCTTGGTCATTCTGGTTAGGGGTCCATCATACTTGTTAATTCTTTCAAAGAACCACGTTTTTGTTTTGTTGATGTTTTCTATATTTTTGTCTTCTACGCCCCATATTTGAGTTTTTACTTTGGTGATCTGGAGTCTTCTGCAAAGTTAGGGTTTTGATGGTCTTGTCTTTCCAGCTCCCTTAAGTGATTTGTTAGGTTGTTAACTTGTGATAATTCCATTTCCTTGATGTGTGTTCGTAGAGATATAAATTCTACTCTTAGAACAAATTTCATGGCATCCCAGAGGGTTTTGCAGGATGTTTCTTAGTTTTCATTTTTTTCCAGGAATCTGTTAATTTCTGTTTTGATTTGTGTATTAACCCAGGAGTCATTCAGCATCATGTTGTTTAGTGTCCATGTCTTTGTGGGGTTTTGGAAAATTTTTTGGTGTTGATCTTTATTTTTATTCCTCTGTGATCTGAGAAGGTACATGGCAATAATTTAATCTTATTAAATTTGTTTATGCTTGGTTTATGGCTGAGGATGTGATCAATCTTGGAGTATATTCCATGTAGTGATGAGTAGAATGTATATTCTGTGGTTGTTGCATGGAGTATTCTGTCGGTATCTATTAAATCTATTTGGTGGAGCATCTAGTTTATGTTCTGGATCTCTTTGTTGATTTTTTTGCCTCAATGATCTATTTAGGATACTTACGTTCACAGCTATAATAATGTTGGAGTCAATGTCATTTCTTAGTTTACTTAGTAGTTGCTTTATAAACACTGGTGCTCCTGTGTTTAGTGCATATATATCTAGAATGAATAGCTCTTGTTGATGGATTGAACCTTTTATCATTATATAGTGTTCTTTTCTATTTTTTAAAATTTTTGATAGCTTAAAGATTGTTTTGTCTGCTATTCAGATCATGACTCCTGCCTTCTTAATGATTCATTTTCCTGTAACTCATTTTCCATTCTCTAACTTTGAGACTGTGTATCCCTTGGGGTAAGTTGAATTCCCTGGGTGCAACAAATTATTGAGTCATGGTTTTTTTTATCCAGTTTGCTATTCTTTGTCTTTTCAGTGGTGCATTTAGTTCATTCACTTTAGGCTGATTATTGAAGTGTGATTGTTTATCCCTGTCATGAGGTTCTTATAAAGTGTTTTCCTTGTTGTTTTATTTTAGCTTTGGGTTTGATGTATGTGTGTTTCCAAGTTTGCAGTCACGATGTATTTTCTATTGATTCTGTGCTCTGCCATTCTCTTGGGAAGTGCATGGTCATTCTTTTTTTCTTTCTTCTGTACTTAATACCTTTTAAAGTGAGCTGTAGAGCTGGTCTGGAAGCTGCATCATTTCTTAGGGATTGGATGTCTGAGAAGGATTTTAATTCTCCATCACTGAGGCAGCTGAGCTTGACTAGGTAGGAAATTCTTGGTTGAAATTGTTTATCTTTGAGAACTTTGAGTATTGGACTCCAATCCCTTCTGGTTTGTAGTGTTTCTACTAATAGGTCTGCTGCTATTCTAATTGGTTTTCCCTGGTAAGTAGTCTGATCTTTCTCTCTTACTGTCTTTAGAATTTTTTCTTTTGTGCCTACTTTGTGCAGGCAAATTACTGTGTCTAGGGGTTGTTATTTTCACTTGATGTCTTGCAAGGGTTCTCTGTATCTATTGTGCTTGGATGATCACATCTCTGATGATATGGGAAAAGTTTTCTTGGATTACCTTCTATACTACTTGCCCCAAGGTGTTCTCCATTTCCCTTTCTTCTGGGATACCAATCAGGTGTAGGTTTGATCTCTTGATATAATCACACATCTCTTGGAGGTTTTGTTCTGTTTTCTGAGTTTTTTCTCTATGTTTTTATAGATCAGGTTAATTCCATGCTTTAGTCTTCAAGTTCTGAGATTATTTATCTTATTTGATTAATTTTGCTTTTCATGCCAGTCATCTTGTTATTTATTTCCTGGATGAAATTGTTTATGGCCACAATCTCTGTTACAAATTATTTCAGTGTTGCTTCTTGATTTTCTGGAGTCTTATTCACTCTTTCCATCCATTCTCTAATCCCTGTTGTATTCTAGGACCAGTCATTGATGAATTCCATTGTTTGGGCTCTGAGGTCTGATTTTTCAGGCATTTTCTCTTTGTAACACTGAGAATTCCACTGTTCTTCCATTGATATTTTTCTAATTTGTGACAGATCTCTCTCTTTTTTCTCTAGTTCCATTAATCACCATCAGTGAGAGATTCTTTCACTTCTAATGTTTGCTCATCCCTCTATTCTTCCCTGATCAGGGCCCTGGATTTGTTCTATTTTGAAGCAGGGCTGTGAGTAGGAAATTTGCTGTCCCTTATAGTTTTGAGTGTTGAATAAGGTGAAGAATGGGGAGCTAGGGTTCAGAAACTACTTTCAAAGCACAATGTTTGCTGGTGATGGTATGAGTTCCCTGAGGCCCTCTCCCCACCACCATTCTGTATGTCAATATAATGGGTACATGTGTGATGTGTGTACACCCTGAATCCAAGATACAGTAACAGCAATGAAGAGAACAGTGAAAAGTATAATGAAATAATGCAGACAAAAATTTTTTTAAAAGTTAGAAAACACAGAACAGCACAATGAGAAACCAAAGTAAAAAACAATTAAACACACATACACACCAAAACAAATTGGATAACAACAAAGCTGAATAAAACAAACAACATCAATAACAACAAACAGAAAAACAAATGCACACACACACACACACACACACACACACACACACAATCCCCCCAAAAGAAGAAAAGGAGATAGGAAAAAAAAGGAATTCAAATCAAACCCTTACACATGTATTCACACATGCATTAAACTAAAAAAAAGAACAAAAACTGAAAGATGAACACTAAATCCTTCATGTACACACATAACAATAAAACAAATAACAAAAAAAGAAAGAAAAAAGGAAGAAAAAAAGAAAATGGGTGGAGGGATGCAGATCAAACACATACACATTCAAAGGAAAAATATAAAATAATTAAAAAACAACAAATGAAAAGCCTGCTCTCTTGTGGAAGGTTCTGCAATTGTTCCTCTTGGCTTCCCCTCTTTTTGTTTTCTGGTGATTATGTTATTTGCAAGTAGGGAAGTTTATTTTTTCCTTTCCAAACTGTGATATTTGAAGCAAAAAACAAAACAAAACAGTAAAACAACAAAAAATATAAAGAGAATTTACCACCGCATCATTTCTCAGAATGAAAGGTAAGATGATCTGTCTTTTTTCTTGAGCTTTCTGGCACTTCTTATGGTTGTTTTACATCCAGGATTTTAGTTGTATTTATCAGCAAGAATATAGAAATGCATGTCTACATCTTTTTCTTGATAGAAAAAGTTCCATATTCCACATTTTAAAAAATGTTTTTATTGGTCTGTTTCTTATTATGGTAAACCTTGAGTTATTCATATTTATGTTGTTGTTTTGATTAAGGCCAAGTTTTTCACTGTATTACACAAGTAATTATCCTGGTGAATAAGAAAACTATTGACAAACATATGTATAGGATGTATATTCACCCAATTTACTCAACTCTAATAGTTTTACCAGGATTTCATTAATTTTTTCAGATATTCTAGGTATGCAATCAAATTTTCTGTTGCTGAAGACTATTATGTTTCCTCCTGACCAATCAATTGTCAAACATTTTTATTTTTGTTTTATTTTATTGCACTGGAATAATTTCAGAGAATTGTCAAACTACTTTAATAATGCCAAAAATGCTCCCCTATTTAATCAAACTTTGCATCACTTTTTTATCTCCCTTTTATTCTCCAACCTACAGCAATCATCAGTCAATTGCTATCATTAAGAAAATTAGTCATCCTAATATTTGCACATGCAATGGATTTTTTTTTTTTTTTTTTTTGGTTTTACATTATTGGTTCTCCATTCTTATATACACATTCTTGGTTATTTCTTTATTGAACCCTTATGTTCTTTTGTCTATGAGGACTCACTAGTAACTCTTAAGTAACCTGCTGAATTGACACTTTTTCTACTATGCAACCTTAACACATGGGGCCTCATCAGGATTCTGCCCATGCACCTCTGTTCCCATCCTTTAATCCCACCAATGTGCTTTTCCTAACTTTGCAAATTCTCATTGTTGAATACAGCTCATCTACAATTGATATGCCAAAATACATATATGTGTAAAAATCATGATATTCGGGTAACTCCCTGTGGTCCCCTCCCATTGTGAGGGCTTTTCTCTCCTCTCAATAAATCCTGCTTGCTCAAAAAAAATAGTCATGACTTTTTATATACAAGAAAATAAAAGAAAAATCTACTATTATAGCAGCAACATGGAAAATATACAAAAATGAGCATATTAAGAAATATATATTTCTTGATTAGATATTGCTAATTGCTGCTTCTGTGACTTGGATCTTTCTACCACCCAAGTCAATACATGAGAAAATATTTGACCAGAGACATGAGCCCTGAATTTCATTTTAAATTCTTCTGAGGAAAAAAGGAAGACTTTAGGCTTTTCTTCTGACATCTGGAAGAAATGCCCATTTAGCAAGTGGACACCAACTCACTGCAATGGGAATATCCATGAAAACATATATTACAGATGTGGTTTCAGCATCTGTAGTCACTCCAAGGGCTGAAGTCAAGGGTGTGGTGATACAGTCAGGTAGTATTGGCATTTGGACCACAGCCCAAAAGCTGAGGGGGCTCTCTTTAACCTCTTCACTCCAGCAGCCACAGGCTTGGCATAGGTTGAACACTGGCTATCCTCTCTGTAGTGGAAAAAAAACAGCAAGCAGGACAGGTAAAGAACAGTGCCAGAAGCTTGCATGGAGTGTGTGAAGTTGGCACAAAGTTCACACTTGACCAGGCCTGTCAGACTGGAACTCTATGTAGAATAGTGCAGTCAATGAGAGTACAGATTGTAGAACACAGACTCTGAAACTACATTGCCTATATTTGACTCATGCCTCCACTCAGTGGTTTCTGGCATGTACCTAAACTCTAAGCTTTAGCTTTCTTATCTGTAAAACGTAGACAGAGTTTTTATAGGGATTAAATGAGTTATTATCTGTAAAGCATAGACAAGAGTATTTGGACATGTTCAGCAGTTATAGGCTTTGGATCTTGTTACTGTAGCATCAGGGCTATTGAGCTAAGTAAATAATGGATTTTTTGAAAAATCAACGTTTTTTTATTTTTTCTTCTCCCTTCAGTTTGTGCTTTCCAGGAACCCAGAGCTCATTTTTGTCTCCTCCTTTTCCTTCTCTCTTTACTCAGTCTTCTCATCTTTCCAGCTACATTTCCTAAAAGAGTTATTTCCTCAATTAGCCTTTCTTCTCTATGCCTTTTGTCACTACTCATTGTTGGTCATCTGAATTACTCCTGTCACTTTCTTTAGTCAAATCCATAAACCACTAATCTGCAATTCTGACAAATCCCTCCCCTTTTAAATATCTTAATGGGTCCCCATCACCTCTTCGATAAAATCTGCACTCCTTTGCACAACACGCAAGGCTTGGTTTACCTCTATCTCTTCTTACTGCTGGAATATGTCTCACTTTCCATGTTCCAGCGACACTGAGATGCATGTCATTTCTTGCAAATACCTGACTACCTTGCATATGCAATTTTCTCAGGTGTCAGTAGCAATGATGGAATGGGTTCTGTGCGTGTGTGCGTAAGTGTGTGTGTGTGTGTGTGTGTGTGTGTGTGTGTGTGTGTGTGTGTGTGTGTGTGCGCGCATGTGCTCATAGGCATAGATGAGGAGGCAATATAAAAGGCACTTTCTTATGAAGTGACTAAATAGAGCACCATTCTTTCAAGAATACTTCCAAATCTTAGTGATGCTGGATTAGTTTCCCCAGCTTGTGGTTGATTTATATTTACTCACATTAGTGGATTATAATTATGCCAGTCTGAACAATTTTAGAACATAGAGTCCCCTGTACTTTATGCAATGTATAGAGTGGTTCCAGTTCTTCAGTTGAGAGTGGAGAGATAAATAAAACTCATGACTAAAATATCTTAACCACAACAGTGAATGGAAGACTATTAGCACATCTTCCTATGAATGAAATACTGACTTCCTTTCTTTATTTTATTTTCTAATTTGCTAAGTACAAAAATTGGGAAGTTATCTTTATTCTGTAATTTTCCTTACCATCAAGTCTGTCTCATCTATTCATTGTTCACAAATAAGATATTGATATTTAACATAAACACAAATTCACACTCAGTCATTGTGTGAATGAAATTGATGTGCATTGGATGAAAATAGGTTACATTTTAAATAATAAAGACTTAAGGAGAAATCCCATTGTAAATCACAGAAAGATGCTCAAATGTATTAAACATTAGACAAATGAACATAAGGGGATATTATTTGACCCAACAGTTTGAATAAACAGCAGAGTTAAATATTGCCAATTGTTGGTATGGATATAGGAATGTAAGAACCCTCCTGCATGTCCGGTGGTCATGAAGTCTAATGCAGTCATTCTGAGCTTAATCAGGTTATATATTTCACTCAGAGTAAATGACAAGTTCACTGTGAACCAGAAGTTCTGCTTCTGGTTATATAATTCTTTCTGTGTATGCTTTAAACAGGAATCTGCTAGTGAACATGGATAAGGACGTTCAATGTACCATTGCTTCTAGTGGCAGAAATTTGGAGGTCATCAAGGCACCCATGTGGAAGCATATTATATAGAATATCATGTTGTGAGCAAAGGAGTACATGCACAGGTCCCAATGTGATAGACCTAAAAGTCAAAGTGCTCAGTGAAAAATTGAATAGGCAGAGTAGAAACTTAGTGTCACTTATATGCCTCTTTGTGACTCAGTTTCCTCATCCATAATGTTTAGATAACACCAGTGTCTACCTTACTGGGTTGTTGTACGAATTAAATGAGTCAATGTGTAAAAAGAACCTCTGTAAATACCTGGGGCATAGTAAATGCTTGTAATACTCATTATTAATCATCTTTTTTATTACATAAATTGTCAATATGTGTGAACTAAATGTCTTTTAATATTTGACACAAATGCATAAAAATTAGAAGATAGATATTAAAGCATTCAGGTTTATTGCATGTGGGAAATAGAGATAAAAAGAAATAAGGACATAGCTATAACAAGAGAGAGTTAAGTATCATGAATCAAGGGGTACGAATATCTCAATACTCTTCAGTTCCCAAAAAGAATAAAATAAAAGATATCTAAAAGATTTGCTTCTTGGTAGCATATAAGTTAAGATAATATGCATTGCAAATTAAATTATACCCAAGTAAAAGTGGCTTAATCTATAGGAGGTTTTATTATCTCTCAGAATAGATGTTGAAAGGGGTATAGGTAGCCACAGGGATAGCTAGGTCTTCAGTGATACTAACTTTCTGCTCCCAGACTCATCCAAACTTTGCTGATGTTGTCTCTCAGCGTCTCAGTAGTAGGGAAAGGACTCATTTAGCACATGTCTCCCTCTTTTATCCAAGAGGAAAACTTTGCTAGAATGTCTACTAGTAGCAGGCATGTCATCACCACAAGTCAAATCCATTAGTCATGATGGAGTAGTGGCTTGTGGTGCTGTGTGGAAAGGGAGATCAAATCTCTAATAGCAGAAGTCTCTCTAGTGGAAGGATGACTCTTCCTACAAGGGAGAAGAGATTGGAAATGGCTGCTGAAGAGATGACCAAAATGTCTGCCATAAGAGGATGTGGAGTGCACAAAAAATGAGTTGGCCTCATACTGCCCAAGTTCAAATCACCACTTCACCACTTAGAGGCCTTCATCCTTAGGGATGAATAACTTTGCTGTGCCTCACTTCACCTATATGTGAAAAGGAATAATAGTATTTACTTTATATGAATGCACTAAATAAATGTTAGCTCTAATGACCATTTGTTAGTCTTCTGGATCTCCTTTAGAACCCTAGGAATGTCACTTGTGATGGTTATTATTTTGCCTTACCACTTTTGCTTGGGTGTGGTTTTGCCTTTTAGGAGATATCTCACAATGTTTGAAGATGTCTTTGTTTTCAAAATTGTCAGGGATGGGGGGAGTATACTATGTGCGTCCAGTACCATAAAAAGGCCAGGAATACTGCTAAACATTCTATAATGCAGAGGACAGTCCCCAAAACAAAGTGTTATCGATCCAGAATGTTAATAGAGACAAGTGAAGAAACCCTTTCATATATGCAACTAAGAATCAGGTCAAAAATGGACATACTAAACCACTCATATCAACTAACTTTTCATCTGCAAAATGAAGATAATGATTCTCTCTACATAGCATTGTTGAGAAGATTAAAAATCGAACATGCATAACAAACATAGAAAAACAGAGTAAGCAAACAGTTTATATCACCTTTGCTTAGTTTCTTCAACTCAAATTTAATAGTAATGCATTATTGTAATGTCACTGTGAGGATTAAATAAAATATGTTTAAGATTCTCAGCATGCAGTATATATGTTAAGTATAAGTTACTTCTTTCCCTTCTTATTAATCTTCAAAAGATAGAACTTTGATCATCTCAGGTAATTAGGTAATGAAGAAGCTACTGATAAAAATATACATGTAGCAATGCAATTTCTAACAAAGCTTTGTCCCTCAGAGTCAATAAGTTCTTTCACTATACAATGGCTGTAAGACATTACCTATGAATTGCATTAGATCAACCAGGCTATAGTAAATATGTGTAAATCCAGTTCCAGAGTCAGAAGCATGAATTAAAACAAGGAAAAAAAATCAGAACTTATTCTCTGTTCCATTTGATTTTTACAAGGTCATTACTTCTTTAATGGCATTTAAGACCGTTTGTAACACGGAAGTTCCACATGTTTACTGGTCAACTCACTGTAAACACCACTGTGCATATTTACTATAAAATCCTGTATTATTTATGTAATGAGTCTTCATGATAAAGCAGCAACCAATTATTCATTTCTCTGTGCTATTTCATGCAGTGCTCTTCTGAGATTTGAAATATGGAGAGCATCTTCTTTCAAAAGGAAGTATCACCAAGAAGAAAGGGACTATTAGTGTGCGGCTTGAAACCAAATAAGACTCAAGGCTAATAAAAGCTCTGAAGCCTGACCTTGCTGACATCCCTACACCGTGCACAGCATTCAACCCAGACAAGGTATAATGGGCAACATAAACCATGCTCAAATCCCGTTACCACTTCAAGATTTCAAAATTGCCAGCCGATAAAATGGAAGAGAACGTGTGCATCCACATATAGAAAATAAAGATAAAAATTGGGTGAAAAATGTAGTAGTTTTCACAGGGAGGAAAGAACAGGGGGCCAAGACAAAGCACCAGATTCTAGCAGTAAAATGGAAGAGAAAAGCTCACTGCAGCCATTCTAATTGCCATGGCATCAAGCCAGTAGGGATAATGAAAGCAGCTTGAGTTTTTAGTGATTCATTTTTGCTGTTTGTACTCTGTTTTGCTTGCTTTTTATCTTCTGTAGTAAATATAAAGCCAGGCATCCAGTACAATGGGAAATATGCAACATGCAGTGAAGTATCTGGCCCGTATTAGTTGACAAAATAAATACTAATGAATTTCTTTTTTTCTTCCTCCTTTAGAGGATTTAAAATTACCACTATCATCTCCCCTAAATAATTAGATTTTTCCCTTAAGGATTCTCTTTTATATTAAACCAAATACATTTGTTGACTTCCATTGTTTTATGTTTTTTTTTTACTCGTTTGTCTTATTTTTAACACGAGTTCACATAACAGACTTTCAGGAATTTGAAGAGAAAAGCCATACCCCTTGTACATTAACCTCTTTCTTGGATGAATATTTAGTGTTCCTTGTGATATGTTAAGTTTCCTCATCATTCTGATCATACTTCCCTCAGATTTTTTCTAGTGGTTCAGGTTTCTTAAGAGTCAAACTCAAAAGCAAAAGTAGACTTGCAAGTGTGACTTTGAGTAGTGCTTTGTTACTTTAATGCACATTTCAATCACTTGGAGGTCTTGTAAGGCTAAGATTCTGATTCATCAAGTAGGAGGAAGCACTAGGTTTTTCATTTCTGTTCTTTTTTTTGAGTTGGAGTCTCACTCTGTCGCCCAGACTGGAGTGCAGAGGCCGCTCCTGGCCACCGCAGCCTCGACCT